>NW_027266875.1:0-103419 GCF_046630445.1 Rutidosis leptorrhynchoides | reverse complement strand
TTTTTTTTCTTTTATGCACCTATTGTAAAATGGTGGGCTAATGCTCATGCATTCCGAGTATCTAACGAGTTCGTTAGGAGGTGTTCTTCTAAAAGTGTTTGCCTCATTCACAAAACATGAGTTGAGAGATCCAAACTCGAATTCTCAACAATTAAGAAACGTCGAGAGTTAGTGCCGTCTCGAACTTTTGACCTTATTTAAAAGATTGAGCTCCCTCTCCAACTCAACCAACATCTCGCTGATAAACTCCTCGTTAACTGTCAACAATTTTGTCAAACTATCCAAATATCATAAGGTTTCACTTTCTTCTCACTCCACCCTTTTTCTTCTTCCGAACCGCCTCCGCAGCGTCCCAATTCGGGATAAGTACTTAAATCCTACCTGAACTTTATGAAATTTCCCACAGTCCTACCTGAACTTTCATTTGGTCCACTTTCCTACCTGAACTTTACTTCCGTCATAACTGTTGCTACCCGGCGTCAGGAAAATCCGACGTGTCACTTAAAGTGCCGTTAAGTTCAATAACGACATGCCACATGTTGATAACATGTGGATTAATTTTGTACACGTGGTCAATAAATTTAATATGGAAGTCAAGTGTAAATATTTTAGAAACTTGATATACCAAAACGTCAAATGACATGTCATTTTAATCTCCCTTCCACGGCACACCATCTGTACTCTTCCAATCTTCTTGCCTCTCTACGCTCTCTCTCTCTCTCCGATCGTCATCCCTCCGCCTTCTCCTCCCTCAACCCGTCACCGCCGTTCAAAACGCCGTCCTCGAATTTCACCCAAACAAGTTTTCACAATATGGTGTTCAATCCAACACTTTTGCCTTTGTAGACTGTTGTTTGTTCGAATCCCTCAAGCTTGTGAAGGCCTCAAAGATCGTGTGCGAGTAATAGACGGAGAGAGATGGTCTCTAAGTTGGGTGTTTCAATTGTCATCTCAATTTAATCTGGGCCGTCGTTTTTATGTCGATTGGAGGCATGGATTTTTACCTTGTTCGAATCTGTCGATTTTTGCAGTTGGGTTGTCTTAGCTCGGTAATAGCTTGAGGTTTTCATGTACGGTACAAAGTAAAGTTTATAAGTTTAATTAAGTTAATAAGGAAACAAGTCAAACAACCCAATATGAATGAATTATAAAAGAGAAACGAAAGTCAAAATAGTTAATGGGTTGCCTGGAATCTGGATACCCACTAGAGAATGACGACAAGAGATTCCAGATTTATGTTTTGGTATGTAAACTTTCTAAATATTTACATTTGGATCTTAACAGCCAACTAACAAGTTGGGGCGAGGCTTTGAATGGACCTCTGTTTAAATTAATGGACCTTCTATATATACTACAGTACATTTTAGTATTTTACAGTATTGTTTGGATTTTGACCTTTCGAACGAATAAGTTTAGTTTATTACTCCTATTTTTATGGAAATTAATGAATAATTTCTGTTAAATGGATTGTAGATATTTTTTATTGATTTGAGACTACATGATATAAGATAGGTCATCCTCTCCATATTGATGAAAAATCGATTTTACGATTTTCATGATGAAATTTCATCCAGATAATCATTTGATCGGCAAGACTTCATATCCATAGAAAATCGATCTCACGATTTTCATGATGAAATTCCATCCATCCAAATAACCAACAAATCCTCGAATTCATGAAAAATCAACCTTACGACTTTCATGATGAAATCTCATCTGATAATTATTTGACCAACATATCTTCATCTATGAAGATAAATTTAATGACCAAAGGACAGCTAATTACATAAACGTAGCTAGATTTTAATTGGATATCATGTCACATGTCTCGAGAAATTTTACAATCCATATTTTTCAACTTTTTTTAGCCAAGTATTTCAGGTTTACGTATATATGTATTTATCGGAATACGACTAATCCATTTGAACCCACGATCATTGGTTACTTAAGAAGATGATGTTGAATTTCCTTGTTAAAGCCGCTTTCTTTCTCTAGGAGCGAGATTTCAACAGTCTTTGACTTTATTATGGACAAAACTTACCAACATTTCCTTAAATACATCACCAACAATTCCCTCAATTAAAAATTTACACGTGTCACTTTAATAATCCAACTCAGTCACTGAGAAACTAATTGCCAAAATTATCCTCAAACTTAGTTCTGTAAAACAAACATCTCCTCCGTTCGTTAGCCACTTCCATCTCTTCCGATAAAACTTTTTTTTTTTGTTTTGTTTGAGAGTTCTCTTCGATTAATTTCCAGATTTTGTCTATTATCTATTGTGTCGGCATATCGAAGAACACTTTGAATTTCGTGGTGTTCATCAAGCAATCCCAATTTCAATTGAAATCAGAAGATCCCAATTTCAATTTTGAATCCCGTTTTAATCAAAATCGATGATGGATACTTCTATGGCTATGGTCTGTGGTGTGATCGATTCTCGTCGGCGATGGCGGCATAGATCTGGGTTGTCTTCAATGACATTTTAGTTTAAGTCTGTATTTTGAGCTTGGGGTTTGTTTGATTGTTCTTCTGAATTTGATCGAATATCATCTGCCATCTGGGTGTGTGTTTTCCATATGTTTGTTGAAAGTTGAATGTAGGATTCTGAAAAAAGAGGGGATTGATCTGTTATAGATTATGAACTCCCCACGTCCTCTGTTAGATGAATCACCCACAACTCCAGGCCGTCCTGCTCAAGATTTCGATTTTGCTACGATTCCGGTTATCTCCGATCCACTCAGTTTTAGTACAATGCAAGTTGATAATTCATTCAGTATTGAACCTTCCGTCAATGCACCATCTCGACGCAGCATACAATCTAGAGGTTCTGGTGGAAATCATATCAGGGAAGTGAGTTTTGGTGATTTGGGATCGAAGCAGGTTCGGCACGCTTCGAGGGGAAATGACTCTGAGATTTTTAGTGCGTCACAGGCTCAGAAAGAGATTGAAGATGAAGATGCTCGTTTCGTTTATATAAATGATGTTGCCAGGTCAAATGAAAGGTTTGAATTTGCTGGGAATTCCATTCGAACTGCTAAGTATTCGTTCATCACCTTCTTGCCCAAGAATATATTTGAACAGTTTCATAGAGTTGCGTACATATATTTTCTCATCATATGTATTCTCAATCAGCTCCCTCAGCTTGCTGTCTTTGGTCGGGGAGCTTCTGTTTTGCCATTGGCTTTTGTTCTAGCAGTTACAGCCATTAAGGATGCGTATGAGGATTGGAGACGACACAAAGCTGATAAAATCGAGAATAATCGGTTTGCTTCTGTTTGGGTTGATAATCAGTTTCAACAAAAGAAGTGGAAGGATATTAAAGTTGGTGAAGTCATCAAAGTTCATGCAAATGAAACTCTTCCTTGTGATATCGTGCTTCTCTCAACTAGTGACCCAACTGGAGTTGTATACGTGCAAACTATAAATTTGGATGGAGAGTCAAACTTGAAGACCCGATATGCCAAGCAGGAAACTTTATCGAACAAAGAGCAATTTATCGGGTTGGTGAAATGTGAGCAACCAAACAGGAATATATATGGATTTCAAGCAACCATGGAAATTGAAGGAAAAAGGCTCTCGCTTGGACCTTCCAATATTATTCTTCGAGGCTGTGAGCTTAAGAATACTTCTTGGGCAATTGGTGTTGTTGTCTATGCTGGCTGTGAGACCAAAGCCATGCTTAACAACTCAGGGGCCCCATCTAAGAGAAGCCGACTCGAGACTCGAATGAATTTTGAGATACTTATCCTCTCATCTTTTCTTGCCATTTTGTGTACAATTGTCGCTACTTGTGCTGGTGTCTGGTTAAGGCTGAACAATGATAAGTTGGATTCTATTGTTTTCTATCACAAAAAGAACTACTCCAAGCCAAGAGTGGATAACTATAAGTTTTATGGATTGGGGTTGGAGATATTTTTCACATTCCTCATGGCGATTATCGTTTTCCAAATCATGATTCCCATTTCTTTATATATTTCAATGGAGCTGGTCCGGGTTGGTCAGGCTTCCTTTATGGTTCATGATACGCAGATGTATGATGAGGCCTCGAATGCTGCCTTCCAGTGCAGGGCATTGAATATAAACGAAGATTTAGGGCAAATAAAATATGTGTTCTCTGACAAAACTGGGACTCTTACTGAGAACAAGATGGAATTCAGAAATGCAAGCATTTGGGGAGTAGATTACAGCAATCAGAAAGCCGACTCATCGAATAAGCAAGCTGGACACTTTGTTGAAGGTACAGTTAAAAACTTCATTTTTCTTTTTCTTTTTTTCTAAAAAAAAAGAAATCATTTTTTGCTATTCTTTTAGAAACTAATTATTATTTCCATACTTTGTATCAGAATATGGAGTAGTCTTTAGGCCAAAGATGAAAGTGGCAACTGATCCTGAACTTTTGCGACTCCTGAAAAGTGGAAAGGACACAGAGGAAGGCAGACGTGTTCATGATTTCTTCACAGCACTGTCAGCTTGTAATACAATTGTGCCTCTTGTTCTAGATACATCTAATCCCAATGAGAAGCTAATAGATTACCAAGGAGAGTCTCCAGATGAACAAGCACTTGTTTACGCAGCTGCTGCCTATGGCTACATGCTCATGGAACGAACTTCTGGCCACATTGTCATTAATGTACAGGGAGAAAGGCAAAGGTAAGCGATTTACGGAATTGCCTGGTAATAGTTTTCTGTCACAAAAGGGAACATGATTATTCTTAGAGCATAATTGTGGTCTTTGTAGGAATACAAAAATATAGGTTGCATTTGAGAAAAAACAAATAAGGTTTATTCGTATAATTTCTCAAAGATTCGCTTAAGTTTGCTCTGGACCTATTTGGAGAAGTCTGGTTTCTATTTACGAAAAGTTGGCTTAAATGATGTATCTTATTGTTGTTGTTGCTTCATTCATGTAGGTTAAATGTTTTGGGTCTACATGAGTTTGACAGTGACCGAAAGCGGATGTCAGTTATTTTGAGATTCCCTGACAAGAGCGTAAGAGTATTTGTAAAAGGTGCCGATACTTCCATGTTAAATGTGATTGACAAATCCTTGAACACAAACATAATCCGTGAAACCGAGAGACATCTCCATGCTTACTCTTCACTTGGCCTGAGAACACTTGTCATCGGGGTGCGAGACCTGAGTGCTTCGGAATTCGAACAATGGCATCCTTCTTTCGAGGCAGCTAGCACTGCTTTACTAGGAAGGGCTGCTAAACTTCGTAAGGTGGCCAACAATGTGGAAAATTACGTTTGTATCCTTGGTGCTTCTGCTATAGAGGATAAACTGCAAAAAGGCGTGCCAGAAGCTATCGAGTCTTTAAGGGTAGCTGGGATCAGAGTGTGGGTTTTAACTGGTGATAAGCAAGAAACTGCTATATCGATTGGATACTCTTCCAAGCTTCTTACTAACAAGATGACACATATTATAATTAACAGCAACTCTAAAGATTCGTGTAAGAAATGCTTAAAAGATGCAATTACCTTGTTGAAGAAACGAAATAATACAGCTCATCATGATCAAGAAGATGGTGTAACTTCAGCGGCCTTGATCATTGATGGTTCCAGCCTTGTTTATATTCTCGACTCGGAACTCGAGGAAGAGGTACTTATGAACACGTCACATTGTTAAATCTTAAGTTTTGTATTTATTATTAGTAGTGTATTTTATTGTATGCTAATGTAGTTCGAAATTCGCAGCTCTTTGAATTGGCCAGCCAATGTTCTGTCGTGCTGTGTTGCCGTGTAGCTCCATTTCAAAAAGCTGGAATTGTTGCCCTTGTGAAGAACATGACTTCTGACATGACCCTTGCCATAGGAGATGGTAATTACTGTTTTCTTGATTACCTTAAAAGAAAATGAACCAATTTCTGTATTTCGATAAAATACAAGGATTGAATTTGAACGTCTTCCCTTTTTCTTTTTTTTTTTCGTTTTGACAGGTGCTAATGATGTTTCGATGATCCAAATGGCTGATGTGGGAGTTGGCATTAGTGGCCAGGAAGGTCGTCAAGCTGTAATGGCCTCAGACTTTGCAATGGGGCAATTCAGATTCATAGTTCCTCTTCTATTAGCCCATGGCCACTGGAATTACCAACGAATGGGATACATGATATTATACAATTTTTACAGGAATGCAGTCTTTGTTTTGGTGCTCTTCTGGTGAGTAAATTTCATTAAAGGCCTTGGGGTTTGTAATGTCCTACACTTTAGTCCTTCATGTTTCAAATCTTACAAATTTCCCCCTACATTACGAAACTCCTGCATTATGGTAAAGCTTAAGGTGCCTTGTTTTATTTTTACTGTTTCAGGTATACGCTGTATACATGTTTTACCTTGTCAACTGCGATAAATGAATGGAGTAGCATGTTGTATTCCATAATCTACACGGCGGTCCCTACAACTGTTGTTGCTATTATGGACAAGGACCTCTGTCGAAGAACTCTTCTAAGACATCCTCAGTTATACGGAGCTGGACATAGAGAAGAGTGCTACAACAAGACATTGTTTTGGTTTACAATGATGGACACTTTATGGCAAAGCATAGTTATCTTCTTTATCCCTCTCCTTACGTACTGGAAGACCGACATCGACGGGCCTGGTCTTGGCGATCTCTGGACGATTGCCTGTTGTATTGTGGTTAACTTGCATTTGGCCATGGATGTTGTCCAGTGGAACTGGATTACTCATGCTGCTATCTGGGGATCCATATTTGCCACGTGGATTTGTGTGATGGTCATGGATGCTGTTCCGTCATTAGCCGGTTACTGGTAAGTCTGTCGTCCTCTTACTTCAAAAATTCCATATTTTACATCGACTCCCTGACGCTCTGAAAATTAACTGTGAAATTGTATTTTTGCAGGGCTTTCTTCATGGTGATAAAGAAGGTATCATTTTGGTTGTGTTTGCTTGCCATCATTGTAGCTTCCCTTGTTCCCCGTCTTGTCGTAAAAGTACTGTGTCAATTGTATTATCCTAGTGACGTTCAAATATCAAGAGAAGTGGAGAAGTTTGGGAACAGAACAAGTGGGGAAGAATTAGAAATGAACAACATGGACCATTCACAGAGATGTAAACAAAGACGATTTTTTCGTTTTTGTTGATAGTAACGTTTAGTTTCTTTTAGGATTCCAATTCTTTTTAGCTATCCTAAGGATAGAGTTGTACGCATTCGTACATCGACGGATCTAGCCGTTTTAAGCTAGCCCATGATATATGTAAACTAATGATTAATGTAACGTGAAAAATAGCGGCGGATCAGAATGTAAATATCGCCGTTTCTGAATATAATATATTAATAGACAATTCAATATATGTGGTATGAGTCCTTCCTCCAACCCAGCAATGGCTTCAATTTATTTTACTTTTAATCATATGTAGATACAAATGCAGGATGTAACTCATATCCGACGAAAAGGCTTTGAAACTTATGTTTTCCTGTAATGAAATTAGAGGCCGTGAGTTTGAGGGGAGGTTGAGCAACGACATTGAGTGATATGACAGACATTGAGTGATATGACAGGTTTTGGTGGTGGAATTGGTGGAATCGATGACACTGGATATTATTACTGACACGACGGGTGATGAGAACAGAGGAAAAAAAAAAATACAAGATTTCGAGGTTGGATCGAGTAGAAAGCTATACGTAGTCTTTCATTTCTCTGGTACCATATGATAGAAATAGATGTTTTGGGATTTTGATCATGTGTATTATTGAGTCATGAGGGTTCTCTATATATACGGATTACAGTGCAAGTATACAGTGGAAGAAGTGTAATTGAGGCATGAATTCTAAAACAATAGATTACGATACATTTAATGATAAAGTTAACCATGAAATATTTAGGATATTTGTTTGAGTTAAGATGCGTTTTGGAGATGTCTGGAGCAAAGCATGCTCCGAGACCGAAACAAACGCTCCCATATGTGCCATTAACTGCGACAATGCGCTGCGATGGGCTTCTCTATTACTCCCGGCCGTTACCAAGCACATTTTTGTTCATACTTACTCAGGGTGATTAGATGAGAATCATTGAGTTTGGTCCAAATTAAGTAGAAGATTAAGGTTGTTTGTTAGGCCAAATTAAAAGAAGGTATGCTAGCTTAATTGGATCTTAACAGCTAACTAACAAGTGGACGAGGCTTTAAATGGACCTCTGTTTAAATTAATGGACCTTGTAGCTTGGTTCCGTATACTTCCTCCTCCGTCTACGAATATATGTTTTTTTTATTTATTTTATTTATTTTTTTTTTATGTCTTTTGCATTTTAGTATTTTACACTATTCTTTTGATTTATTATTATTATATATTTTTTTATTATCATTATTGTTTAGATTTGATGTAGAAATTAAGATATTTTTTATGCTAATGAAAGTAGTTCCTATTTTATTTATCTTCAAAGAAAATTTCGATTGCTACAAGTTGTATTAGCTCAATATCGACTAATCATAAATTTCTTAAGCAGCCTTCAAAAAATAATTTTCTTAAGCAAGTTAACATACGCTAGCTTGTGTAGATAATTAAACATGACCTGGCCTATATTTTTAATAAAATCGTTTTTCAATCTGCTAATGCCAAGAATGCTTTGATCATTTCTTAGCATAGAAGAATCAATATTATTGCAAACTAAATTTAGGACCACCAATTCAAAGTAATTAAAATATATAGGACCCACACAAAAGGATTCCCTTCCCTCTAATTAAAATTTTCTTTTGTCAAGAGAAATTTAATTACCAAGGAAGGACAACTAATTACGTCAACGTAGATTTTAGTTGGATATGTCATATGTCTCCACGAATTTTAAATCCATATTTTTCAAATTTTAAGTTAAGAAAGTACTCTTCCGTCTCTAATTACTTTTTACCTGGATATTTGACGTACACTAAGACACTACAGTTAAAATTTTATAAATTAATAATGTTAGGATCGAAAAAATTTATTAATTTAGAAAATTATTAATTTATCGATAAATTAATAATTATTAATTTAAAGAGTTTTTAATTGATTCAATGTAATTCATATGACGTTGAATACTCTTCACAACTTTATGATACAATATAAAAATACAATACCTGAACTATTAAATACAATAAGAAAAGTTAGAGATGAGCTCCAAATAGACTTGAATTTTAAAGAAAAACAGACAACTATTGAATCATATTTTAATAGAATGCAATATTTTTTTTTCAGTTTTTATAAATTATTAATTTATAAATTTTTGGGATTAAAAATTATAAAAAGATCTCCCGAAAAATTATTATCTTATTATTTTATCGAATTTTTTAATTTTTTATATCGGCCCAAATCGAAACCGAAAAAAATTATTATTTTAAAAAATTTATTAATTTATCGAATATTAATTTAAAAAATTTTTGCTCTACATTGAATCTATGATCTATCTAAATAAAATTGTGCCTGTGAGTAAATAAACAAAAGTTTCAAAAGATGAGGTAGCTAAATTTCACGTGCTAAATTAAAAATACAGATTCTCAAAAAAAGTAAAAATTAAAACTACAGATTAAAAAACATAAACTCATTTTGTTGAGAAAATTTGTTTTAAATAACGTAGTTTTTAAAATTTACAGAAGAATTAATCTTCCATACTTTTCTTTTTCAGTCATCAATTTTAAAAATCATACTTTTTATACTTGAATCGACTTACATAAATAAATAAAATTAAATCCTCTATAAAACACTTTCAATTTAAAATTTCTAAATAAAAAATAAAAATGCTTGAACTAACTACAGTATTGACAATAACTTCACATTAACTAATTCAAATGAGCTGAAAAAAATGCACCTCTTGAGTCTTGATTCATTTCTAGAAGAACTCAAAAATAAATTTATGTATTTTTTTTTAGTTTAATTACTTCAAGTAATAAATTGATGGATTATGTATATACATACAATTGTATGGGAAATGGAAACGATGTGATCATTGATGATGTATGCAGTAATAGCAGTTATATGATGTGTTTGGGGGAGTAGTTGAGCTTTAATAATGGATTCCATTGGCCATTATTATACATAATATTTATTGCTTCTAGTCCCTGCATTTAATTTTTATCTATCTCCCCTCTCTCTCCATATACATTTTTTTAATCATAATTTTTGCTAATGCTTGATATATATATTTAGGCCTCCACGTGAATCCTCATCCTCGATAACAGTGAGTCTAATCTCTCGTTTCAATCGTCAGTATACGAAACGATAAAAAATTGGCCACAAATTTTTCCCATTTACAATGATCGATATATATATATATAAAGAGATAAATAGATTAAATTTTAAGAGTTCGTTAGTATAAAACTTTGGAGATAACTTTTTTTTAATGCATCAACCTCTCATAAGATATACCATGTAAGAGAAAGATATATCATAACTATTTGGTCATATCTTAGGAGATAAAATTCACGTGGAATGAATAATCAGGTCTAATAATTAAGTAATTTTTATTTTATGAATACGTGAGTTTAATTATTGGAGAATGAATTTTTAAAAGATAATTTGTAATATTATGTTAATAAAAAAATTAATTTGGAATTGAGATAACATTTTGATATGAGTCTTTTTTTTTGGATGTTTAAAATTTTAATACTGCAAGACAAGAAAGAAATTTATTTTTGATTAAGATTCGTAGTTTATAGAAAATACAAATACAGAAAAAAAAAATTAAGATTAGGGTGGAAAGAAAACAATTCCCAGAACTTGAGGGCAATTTTAGCAATTTGTTTTAAGAAAAAGTTTCCAGAAAATAAATATTTTTGAAGCGGCAGTCAAGCAGGTGCTTCTAGAAGAAATATATATATAAAAAAAGACTTTCTTGTCTGAAATGAAAGCTACGAACTGGAAAAGACTTTCATTCAATGAAAAATACAAAAAAAATTGATTTTTATTACATAAAATTTTCAATTACCATATGTTAATTATTGATTTGATTGTGTCCTCGCCATCCCATTACGACTCGTCCTTCAACCCTTTGTTCCTAATTCCTTGTTAAAGCCGCCCTCTCTCTCATCTTTCTCTCTCTAAGAGCATTCAACAATGTCTTTGACTTTATTACATCCTAACACGCTTAGTCAACCACCACCATTTCCACGATCTCAAACCCAAATTACAATTTATTATTATTTTCAGTTACTGTATAGTAGTAGTATTTCTCTATTTTTAACAACAAGGTCACAGCTTGATTACAACAACAAGTAAGTCTTATTATTGTCTCCTCTCTCACATCTGTCTGAAAATTATAAGCTAGTTCTGTTAGCTGTTTAGCTGTTGTTGTTGTGGTCCATTGTGTATGTAAATTAGTTAAAGTCTGTATTTTGAAGTTGGGATTTGTCTGTTCTTTGATTGAAAAAACATTTGCCATCTGGGTGTGTTTTCCATGTGTTTGTTGAAAGTTGACTTTAGGATTTTGAGAAAGAAGGGGTTGATCTGTTTTAGATTATGAACTCCCCACGCCCTCTGTTGCTTGAATCACCTACAACTCCTGGTCGTCCTGCTCAAGATTTCGATTTTGCTACGATTCCTGTTTTGTCCGATCCACTCAGTTTTGGTAGAATGGGTTCTAGAACCCAAGTTGAAAACCCATTCAGTATTGAACCATCCTTGAATTCATCATCTCGACGCAGCATACAATCGAGAGGTTCTGGTGGGAATTCTATCAGGGAAGTTAGTTTTGGTGATTTTGGATCGAAACCGGTTCGGTATGGTTCAAGGGGAAATGACTCTGAGTATTTTAGTACGTCCCAGAGT
Source organism: Rutidosis leptorrhynchoides (assembly GCF_046630445.1). Lineage (NCBI taxonomy): Eukaryota > Viridiplantae > Streptophyta > Magnoliopsida > Asterales > Asteraceae > Rutidosis > Rutidosis leptorrhynchoides. The sequence goes on along the minus strand of NW_027266875.1, from coordinate 91,665 downwards.
CAGAAAGAGATCGGCGATGAAGAAGCTCGTTTCGTTTATATAAATGATGTTGCCAGGTCAAATGAAAGGTTTGAATTTGCTGGGAATTCAATTCGAACTGCTAAGTATTCGTTCATTACATTCTTGCCCAAGAATCTATTTGAGCAGTTTCATAGAGTTGCGTACATATATTTTCTTATCATATGTATTCTTAATCAGCTCCCTCAGCTTGCTGTCTTTGGTCGGACAGCTTCTGTTTTGCCTTTAGCCTTTGTTCTAGCCGTTACAGCAGTTAAGGATGCGTATGAGGATTGGAGACGTCACAAAGCTGATAAAATCGAGAATAATCGGTTTGCGTCTGTTTTGGTTGATAATCAGTTTCAACAAAAGAAATGGAAGGATATCAAAGTTGGTGAAGTCATCAAAGTTCATGCCAACGAAACTCTTCCTTGTGATATCGTGCTTCTCTCAACTAGTGACCCAACTGGAGTTGTATACGTGCAAACGATAAATCTGGATGGAGAGTCCAATTTGAAGACTCGATATGCAAAGCAGGAAACTTTATTAAACAAAGAGAAAATTAGCGGTTTGGTGAAATGTGAGCAACCAAACAGGAATATATATGGATTTCAAGCAACCATGGAAATTGAAGGAAAAAGGCTCTCGCTTGGACCTTCAAATATTATTCTTCGAGGCTGTGAGCTTAAGAATACTTCTTGGGCAATTGGTGTTGTTGTCTATGCTGGCCGCGAGACCAAAGCCATGCTTAACAACTCGGGGGCCCCGTCTAAGAGAAGCCGGCTCGAAACTCTAATGAATTTCGAGATTCTTATCCTCTCCTCTTTTCTCGCCATTTTGTGTACAATTGTCGCTACTTGTGCTGGTGTCTGGTTGAAGCAGTATGATGATAAATTGGATTCTATAGTTTTCTATCATAAAAAGGACTACTCCGAGCCAAAAGTGGATAACTATAACTTTTATGGATTAGGATTGGAGATATTTTTCTCATTCCTCATGGCGGTTATCGTTTTCCAAATCATGATTCCCATTTCTTTATACATTTCAATGGAGCTGGTCCGGGTTGGTCAGGCTTCCTTTATGATTCGAGATATACAAATGTATGATGAAGCCTCAGATGCCACCTTCCAGTGCAGGGCATTGAATATAAACGAAGATTTAGGGCAAGTTAAATATGTGTTCTCTGACAAAACTGGCACTCTTACTGAGAACAAGATGGAATTTAGGAATGCAAGCATTTGGGGAGTAGATTACAGCAATCAGAAAGCCGACTCATCGAATGAGCAAGCTGGACACTTTGTTGAAGGTACAGTTAAAAACTTCATTTTTCTTAAAATATACTACTAATAATCGTCTTTTGTTTTTGCTCTTCTTTTCGAAACTAATTTTCCATTCTTTGTATTAGAATATGGCGTAGTCTTTAGGCCAAAGATGAAAGTGGAAACTGATCCTGAACTTTTGCAACTTCTAAAGAGTGGGAAGGACACAGAGGAAGGCAGACGTGTTCATGATTTCTTCACAGCACTGTCAGCTTGTAATACAATTGTGCCTCTTGTTCTAGATACATCTAATCCCAATGAGAAGCTGATAGATTACCAAGGAGAGTCTCCAGATGAGCAAGCACTTGTGTACGCTGCTGCTGCGTATGGTTACATGCTCATGGAACGAACTTCTGGCCACATTGTCATTAATGTACAAGGAGAAAGGCAAAGGTAAGCGATTTATGGATAATTGAATGGTAGTTGTTTCTGTTTCTACAGGGAGCATGATTATTCTTAAAGAAATATCCATGGTATTTGAGAAAACAAGGTTTATTCACATATTTTGTCAACTAAGAGTTGGCTTTTGAACTATTTGGAGCTGTCTGGATCTGTGACAAAATGGTTTAAAATATGTATCTTATTATTGTTTTTGCTTCGTTCATATAGGTTAAATGTTTTGGGCCTACATGAGTTTGACAGTGACAGAAAGCGGTTGTCAGTTATTTTGGGATTCCCTGACAAGAGCGTGAGAGTTTTCGTAAAAGGTGCTGATACGACCATGTTTAATGTGATTGATAAATCCTTAAACACAAACATAATCCGTGAAACCGAGAGACACCTCCATGCTTACTCTTCACTTGGTCTGAGAACTCTGGTCATTGGGATGCGAGACCTGAGTGCTTCGGAATTCGAACAATGGCATTCTTCTTTTGAGGAAGCTAGCACCGCTTTACTAGGAAGGGCCTCTAAACTTCGTAAGGTGGCCAACAAAGTGGAAAATTACATTTGTATCCTTGGTGCTTCTGCTATAGAGGATAAACTGCAAAAAGGGGTGCCGGAAGCTATTGAGTCTTTAAGAATAGCTGGGATCAAAGTATGGGTTTTAACCGGTGACAAGCAAGAAACTGCTATATCGATTGGATACTCTTCCAAGCTTCTTACTAACAAGATGAAACAGATTATAATTAACAGCAACTCTAAAGATTCGTGTAAAAGTTGTTTAAAGGATGCATTTGCCTTGTCGAAGAAGCTAAACAATGCTGCTCATCATAATCCAGAAGATGGTGTAACATCAGCAGCCTTGATTGTTGATGGTACCAGCCTTGTTTATATTCTCGACTCGGAACTTGAGGAAGAGGTACTTATGAACATGTCACATCGTTAAATCTTAAATTTTGTACTTATTAGCAGTGTATTATTGTATGCTGATGTAGTTTGAAATTTGCAGCTCTTTAAATTGGCCAGCCAATGTTCTGTGGTGTTGTGTTGCCGTGTAGCTCCATTTCAAAAAGCAGGAATTGTTGCCCTTGTGAAGAACTGGACTTCTGACATGACCCTTGCCATAGGAGATGGTAATTACTGTTTTCTTAATTACCTTAAAAGAAAAGGAATCGGTTACCGTATTTCGATAAAATACAAGGACGAATTTGAATGTCATTCCTTTTTTTCCCTTTTGACAGGTGCTAATGATGTTTCGATGATCCAAATGGCTGACGTGGGAGTTGGCATTAGTGGCCAAGAAGGACGACAAGCTGTAATGGCATCAGACTTTGCAATGGGACAATTCAGATTCATAGTTCCTCTTCTATTAGCCCATGGTCACTGGAATTACCAACGAATGGGCTACATGATATTATACAACTTTTACAGGAACGCAATCTTTGTTTTGGTGCTTTTCTGGTGAGTAAATTTCAGAAAAGTCCTGAAGTGTATAATATCTTACGTTATAGTCCTTAATGTTAAAAGTATTACAATGTAATGTGAAAATCATTCATTAAGGTGTTTGTTTTGTTGTTACTGTTCAGGTATACACTATATACTTGTTTTACTTTGACCACTGCGATCAATGAATGGAGTAGCATGTTGTATTCCATAATCTACACAGCGGTCCCTACAATTGTCGTTGCTATTATGGACAAGGACCTCGGTCGAAGGACTCTCCTAAGACATCCTCAATTATACGGAGCTGGACATAGAGAAGAGTGCTACAACAAGACATTGTTTTGGCTTACAATGCTGGACACTTTATGGCAAAGCGCTGTAATCTTCTTTATCCCTCTACTTGCGTATTGGAAGACCGACATCGACGGGCCCGGTCTCGGCGATCTCTGGACGATTGCCTGTTGTATTGTGGTTAACCTACATTTGGCCATGGATGTTGTCGAGTGGAACTGGATTACTCATGCTGCTATCTGGGGATCCATTTTTGCTACTTGGATTTGTGTCATGGTCATAGATGCTATTCCTTCATTAACCGGTTACTGGTATGTCAGTCCTCTTACTTCAAAATTTCCATATTCTATATATTTTTTCCCTGATGTTCTGAAAATTAACTGTCAAACTGGAACTTTTGCAGGGCTTTCTTCATGGTGGTAAAGAAGGTATCATTTTGGTTGTGTTTGCTTGCCATCATTGTAGGGTCCCTTGTTCCCCGTCTTGTCGTAAAAGTTCTGAGTCAATTGTATTGTCCTAGCGACGTTCAAATATGTCGAGAAGTCGAGAAGTTTGGGAACGGAACAAGCGGGGAAGAATTAGAAATGAACAACATGGAGCATATGCAGAGATAATGAACTGGAAGATTTTTGTTGATAGTAACGTTTAGATTTCTTAGGTTGCCGATTCTTTTTAGCTATCCGAAGGATAGAGTTGTACACATATGTAGAAGGATTGTATGTTTGCATTTGTTGTATTTATTCTTTCATATATAAAGTTCAATGTAAATTAGCATCATTTTTCTTTTGCTTCAGCACTTAACCAGACAACAGACAAAACTCAAATACACAGTTTGGCTCAATGAATTATATTGTTTCACTTTTCTTCATAGCCATTTTTAAGTTGAGCTTTGATAGCCATGGTATAAAACATAATCTTATCTGCAGCCTGCAGATATTCTTTATTGTTCCCTCCGTCTCAAAATACATGATGCATTTTCTATTGAAATATACATGAAAAAGAGGTAATATTCTTTATGTTTATACACGTTTCCAAGTAAAATAAACAAAATTATTTGGTAGGGAAAGAGAAAAGAGATATGAAGGAGTTGGTCAAATACGTAATACATAGACGTGTTATGCAATCTTAGAGATCATGCAATCAATGAATCAATCTAATCTTTATTTTCACCTTATAATGTGTCATGCTTTAAATAATGCCATATCCATTTGCCTTTTTTTAATGTAAAACAGAGAAAATGCAGTCATCTGGAAGAGTTAATTAGATTCATAAAAAGTCCAACTATAGATTCTAGTAACGTGCCTTGCTGTATAAGAGAAAACATATCAATCTTGATGAACAAGATTATTATTACAACTACAAAAAGTTAGAAGCTTCCACGAAGATGAGTAAAGGAAAATGAACAAAAGTTTGCTCATTCTTCTGTCACGTGTCTGTTTCTCCTAGCACCAAAAGCTATTCTCTGTGTTGTCAATCAAATAATTAGTTAGCATGCTGTAAAAAAAATCTAAGATGCAGACATGACATGTTCAGAATGAACAAAGTATTCTTATCTTACGACTTAACTGAAAATATTTGGGAATAGGCTTTCAACCCTGTGAGGAACCGAATGTAAGTAGGCCTCGTCGAGCCATTGGCAGGTATAGATCTGATATTTGGGACAAGGTACTCAGCAACCTATTTAATTCACAGAAATGAAACATCAGTTATGTCTAGTTAAGATCCGCTTAGCATTCCAATATGCCAAAGAGGAAGATGAAAATATTTACCACTGCAGCTGGTTCTGCTAAAACATTGATGAAAAACTTGGCCTGCAAAAATCTCAATGTGGTCATTCGTGGAGATTTTTGTCTAAAATAACAAAATGACACATTTGTGTCCCTATCACACAGGAATATAGTTAACCTGCTTTGTGTTGGCTCCTGACATGAGGAGATCAGTCGTTACCATTCCTGGCTGCAAAACCACCAAAGTGAAATTGAAACATCAGACAAAAAAGACTCAAATATGCAATTCTTGTCTAGGCAAGCAAAAAATCGTTGGATTTGGCATAGTGAAGCGTACCGACAGATTATGAACCACAACATTCTTGACATCTTGCATTTGCAACTCAGCCTGTGAAAAAGGTCAAAAGCGTTTATGAAATATAACACCAGCAGATCATACAAAATCATATATTCCTTAAAAGTAATTTTCTACCATAACATTGTGTAAAGGAAGAAAAGAAAATGACCATAAACCTGAAGTGATTTTGTTAGATGAACCACACTGCGTTTAGTCGCTCCATAAGCAGCAAATCTATGACAAATAGAAACACACACAAAATAAAAATGTCAACTTTCTCCAAACAACAGTAAAGCTATTTTTCAAATCATATCGTGGATTAAATAAGTAAACAGAGTAAATGTTAATGGCATACCTGGGAGTGGGTCTACCATCTGAACCAGCTCCATCAATGTTGAAAATATGACCACCTCGAGCCTGACTTTGCATCATCTTTATTGCCTAACCTAAACCACAAGAATGCATAAGGAAAAATGTTGCAACTGCAGTAAGTAATTAACAAATAGTGAAAACAATTTTACCTCTCGGCAACAAATCATTAAACCAAGGGTGTTAGTGGTGACGACTTCACTGCATAAAACAGACCAGAGGGTAAATATTATAATAGATAGAAATAAAATCTAGCTACAACGTATAGTGTACATCATTAATGCAAACTTACATTAGATCGTCATCTGAAGCTTCGGCTAAAGGTTTATAGCTATATGCATTTGACCCTGCATTATTAATCTGCATAATTTTTTAAAATAATGTAAGATAGTAGCAGAAAAACAGAAACTTTCACAACTGTACACAAAATGCATAGTTATACGACATAAAGGAAAGGATTAATGTAAGTACCCATATGTCAATGTGTTTGAGGTTATTCTGTGCAAAGGAAACTAAATCCTTCACATCTTGACTCTCTCTAACATCACATTTGGTCCCCTGTGGCGGAAGAGATAGTTCAAATTCAGGCAGTTAGAGACTGAAACAAAAGCTAGAACCCGGAAAGACATCACATGGAAGAAGAAAGAAACTTATTTAGAGGGGAAAAGAGTTGGGAAGGTGGTACCCACACATGCTGCTCCCCAAATTCTTTCCTAAGATCTTGAACCGTTAATTGAACCCTTTCAGCTGTCAAAAGTCAATCAATTCAGGATAGCATATAGTTACATACAGGGAAAACTGAAAAACAATTAAAGAAAGTTCAATTATTTTACACAAAGTAGAAACTGGACACGATAAAGAAGGAAGGTTTGATATAGGATGCTCTAGTTTCATGCCAAAAAAGAATACACAAGGCATTACCTGATCTTGAACAGATTAACACGTTGTCTCCAGCCTTTAGAAATTCTCGAGCAAGTGCATACCCTATTCCTGAATTGAACAAAACAGTGATTAAATTATTTAACAAGAAAAGTTCCGGTTCATCCAAAGCACTATTTGAGTATATGTAGCACGGGGCAATTTGATTCTCCAGACTAACAATCAGAACGAGGAAGTAAAGTATAATAACGATTTCTATTCTATCATTGCGTATCACATTTAGGTTGCTAAATTTGTTCCCAAAACTTGAGTTCGAGCTAGGAAAATCTTACCTAATCTATTGTACCTAACAACAATTTTCCAGCTTTTAAATGAACCTAAAATTGCAAACTTCAACAAAATAGCAAATGAGTGGATAGAAAAGATGAAACCTTTGGTAGACCCAGTGATCAATACATTGTAAGGAGGCTCTGTCTTTAGATTTGAGAAAACCTTGACAGCATTTGAATGTGGTGTTCTTCTCTTTCTTCTTGTGTAATTATTAGTAAAGGGAACTGTTTGATGTTGCTTAGAGAAGGAAATTAGCTGGAATTGATTGGAATAATGGGTTAATAAGATATTTTTTCTAGGGTTTGTGGGTATGGTTGAAAGAAAAGTAGCAGACGATGATGATGATGATGATGATGATGAAGAAGAAGAAGAAGGGATGTTGAAGAAGGAAGTAGCTGCTGCTACGTGAATTGCATTAGCAGCCATTGATAAAGCTTAGCTAAGTCGCAAGGATAGACCAGATTAGTGTATAGTACTTAAAAAACACACGAAACTGAACGACACGTGGAATTTCACATAGAATAAAAACAAAGTTATTTGAGTCAAGTTTTTATAATTATCTTTTTTTTTGATAATCTTTTTTGTTTTGTTACTTGTTTTTGATAATCTTATTAATCTTAAGTTAACGAGTCATATTAGCTGATTATTTTCTTCAAAAATAAAAAATAAACTGGCTGACTACAATTTTTATGTATTCATGGAAACTTCATTTTTATAAAGAAAAAAAAAATGTTAAAATGGTTTATGATTTAAAACTTAACATTATAGTCATTTTTTAGGGTAACATTATAGTCATGACAGAGACTATCCTTTTCAATTTGAATCTAATTTTATTTTGTAATGTGGAACATGACAATTGATCGACAACATGTCTTCAAACAAATTATTAACGCGATATTTGGATATCTTTAAAGCAAATCCAAACGTCGAAAAATACATATACACTCGTTTTTTTTAAGCAATGCATAGGCATTTTTACTCATAAAAGTGTATTGTCGTTTTACTCCTTCTTTTCCATAATTGAGTAGTTGTGTATTTTCATTTTATGATGAATTTATACATAAAATATATTTATGTTTGGATATATTGCATTTTAAATGAAAAAAAAGAAAAAGAAAATGAACCACCATTATAAAATGGAGGTAGTATTAGGGAAGGATAATATAGGTATAAATAATTTTAGAACGGGAATATAAAAAAATATAATTTAAAAAAAAAAAAAAAGTAGTCTAAATTTTCAATACAATTTATATATAAAATTTTGTATTTATTTTAAGATGAAGGGAGTATATATCTATTGTAAAAGTGTACTAAACATTGTTTTATGTGAAAACTCACTTGATAGTGTTCTTGTCGGCTGTCTCTTTGAGTTTTTGCCGCTCCCGCCTCCCGCTCAGAACAAACCAAAATTCGCCTGACGACAGAAAAGCTTAGCGCTCTCATCGCCATGGACGCCCCAATCAACATCATCGGTCCGTCTCTCTCTCTCTCTCCTTGTACAAAATTTGGTTCTGGGTTGTTTTAAGTACTGACTTTTTTCTTTGAAAAATCATGAAAAGATCCATTGCAAGGAGACTTCCCAGAAGTGATAGAGGAGTATTTGGAACATGGGATTATGAAATGTGTCGCTTTCAATCGCCGTGGTACCCTTCTCGCCGGTAATTTTTTCACTTCCCTCCGCCCTGTTTTCAAAATTTATGATTTTTTCCCTTTCATTACGAAATTCAAATTCCTTGGTTGTGATAGTTATATGTATATGACTTTGAAATGCGCTTTCGTGAAAGTTTTAGAGTTCTTTTCCCCCTTACGTTGGATTTTTGGCTATGTATCCGTCTGTGCTTGACTGTGTGTGGATTTTATGGTCTAATGAGTGCTACGGAGACTATTCGTTTTTGTGAATTCGGAGACTTTTCTGGCTTGTCACAGAAAAAGGGCAGCCTTTTTTTTTCAATTCATTCTTGTCTAATGATCGTCTAGTGGTATTAGATCAGCATCGAGTGAATGTTGCCCATCGATCTATATTTTGCTGCAGATATATGCTATGAGCAGTTTTTATTATTGCTTGGGTTTAGGCTAACCAAAACTATGTTAGCAAAAGTTGCAGTGTGCATGTTTGCTTTCAGATTTGATGCGTAATGTAAGGTATTATAGTGGCAAACTTTGCTTGATGGCACTTTGACCTGTTTTCTTTTGTGAATAGTTGTTTCGGCTTTTCGGTGCATGTTTTGCTAAGTGTGCTACACCAAATTGGGTTGTCAATTATACTGGTGAAATTTAATTTCGCTTTCTACAGTGTAGGGTTAAGTTTTGCGTATCCCGAAAAAGTGATGAAAGGCTAGTTTAGTTTGTGAAATGTTAATGAACTAATGCTAAACTATTAAACTAGCATGGCATCGTCAGTCATTATTTTGAAGAGACACAACTAGACACGAAGAATGATAACTGATTTCTTTTCATGCAGTATATGACACGTGGAATACTTTATATTTCTCTTCTTAGAACTGTAATATTCTTCAATTAGATGTGCTTAATTCAATGATACTTCTATTGGAAAGTACCTGCATCGTTAAATGTTTTCTGTGTTTCATCTGCAGTTTGCAACAGATTTCTCTGAGCCCTAAAATGAAGTTGAATTATTTTCATTTGTTCCTTCTGTGTGAATTATTAGCAATCATGAATCTTTTTTAATTTTTGTGCCTAAGTCCATGTTTATTTGATTCTACTTTGCTTTTTTTGTCAGCCGGATGCTCTGACGGAAGTTGCGTTATCTGGGACTTTGAAGTAAGAGGAATCGCCAAAGAGCTTCGAGATAAAGACTGTGTTGCTGCTATAACAAGCATCTGCTGGTCAAAGAATGGTCTCCGGATTCTCGTCTCTGCTGCAAACAAGTCCTTAATTCTTTGGGACGTCCTCAGTGGTACAAAGATCACAAGCATACCTCTTCAGCAAACCCCACTACAAGCTCGTCTAAATCCCGGTCCCTCTACCCCATCTGTCTGTCTTGCCTGCCCTCTCTCGTCCCCTCCCATGGTCATCGACTTGAACACCGGAACCTCTTCGTTCCTACCGCTCACCGTTCCCGATACTGCCAATGGAAATGGTGCAGCTCCTCCTCCATCTCGGAACAAGTCATCAGATCAAAAGAATACTTCTTTCACTCCGACGGCAGCATGCTTTAACAAGTACGGTGACTTGGTGTATGCCGGGAACTCTAAAGGGGAGATTCTCGTAATCGATCACAAGAGCATCGAAATACGTGCTTTGGTTCCGATCTCCGGAGGCGCAGTGATAAAGAACATTGTATTCAGTAGGAATGGACAGTATCTTCTCACAAACTCAAATGACAGAGTGATCAGGGTATACGAAAATCTCCTACCTCGCAAAGAAGCAGTCAAAGGCCTTGATGACATAAGCAAGAGCATGGATGACGCATTAGCTGGCGCAGAAAAGTTGAAGACTATTGGATCAAAGTGTTTAACACTTTGCCGTGAGTTTCAAGATTCCATCACCAAGATGCACTGGAAAGCTCCTTGCTTTAGTGGAGATGGCGAGTGGGTGATTGCTGGTTCGGCCAGCAAAGGAGAGCACAAGGTATATGTATGGGATCGGTTCGGACATCTTGTTAAGATTCTAGAAGGTCCAAAGGAAGCCTTGATTGATTTGGCTTGGCATCCGATTCGTCCTGTTGTTGTCTCTGTCTCTCTTACTGGTCTTGTTTATATCTGGGCCAAAGATTATACTGAAAATTGGAGTGCGTTCGCTCCTGATTTCAAAGAGCTTGAAGAGAATGAGGAGTATGTTGAACGGGAGGATGAATTTGATCTTGTGCCTGATAATGAAATGGTAAAAGTATCAGACTTTGCTGAATATTCTCTCACATTTTCATATTTACGATGCCTCATACTAGTCATATATCAGATATCATTCATCTTTATGACCTTATTTCGGTAAAAGTTATTATATCTAAAATAAATGTGCTCTTCCATGGGATGTAGCATTTTTATATATGGATGATTTTCTTATTTTGAGAAATTTCTCAGTTTTAAGTCTTTATCATTCATCTATATTGACCTTATTTGGGTAAAAGTTCTCATATACATCACATGAGTCTGTTAGATAATGTGATTTTCCCTGGTATTTAGCATTTCTGTGTCTTTTTTATTTCAGTTATGATGGGCATGATTTCATATGGATGTTTTTTCTTATTTTGAGAAATTTCTTTGTTTGCAGGGGAAAGACTCATCCATCAATGAAGACGATTTTGTCGACATATTGACAGTGGACAAAGACACTTTTAGCGACTCAGACATGTCGCAGGAAGAACTAATCTACCTGCCAGTCAGCCCTATTCCTGATCCTCCTGAGCAGCCAGACAAGCATCTTGGAAGCTATTCCAGGATGATGAACCGGAACTACTCTGCGTCGCCTCTTTCCGATGAGGATCCCATAAATGGTGAACCACAACCCCGTTCCAAAAGTCCCGCTGAAGGTAAACCCATTGTCTGATTCATGCTTGAGTTGCTTCCATGGTTAGTTGTTTGATCTTTCTATTTTCTGGTTGGGATAACATTAACTAGTCCCTGTTCTTTAGCGAAATTCCAAAAATGGTCCTTATTCTATTCTTTCCTAAATTACAGGACTAACTGTGTTCTGTCTAGGGTTGGGCAAAAACCGGCCGACCGAACCGAAACCAAAAAACCGGATGAAACGGTCGGTTTGTCGGTTTCTGGTCCGGTTTGCATTTTTTGGAGTTTTTCGGTCGGTATTTGACCGGTAAATGGCCGGTCAAAAACCGACCGAAAAAAACAGTAATTTTTTTTGGGTTATAAATAGTCTTTTTTTTTTTTAAATAAGCAGTAAACTTTTTTTATATATATAATTTCTTTTTACTTATAAATAAACTGTTTTTTTTATAATTTAAAAGGAAAAAAAAACACACCGAACTACCGAACCGGAAATCGACCGGAAAATTTCTGCCGGTTTTCGGTTTGTATTTTCACCGACCGGTTTCCGGTTCGGTTTGTTTTTTTAAAACCGGAAAAGGTCCGGTTCGGTTTTTTTGGTAAAAAACCAACCGACCGACCGGTGTCCATCACTAGTTCTGTCTTTCTTTCTTTCTTTTCCTATTCGTTAATGGATATGTTTAGCGTTAATTTCTTGTTCGATAAATGGACTCATTGATGGTAAACTTTGTTGCAGGGGGTACTACTGGAAGCACCCGGGCGAAAAGGAAAAGGAAGCCATGTAGAAGAAATCAATCTTCAGACTGATTGCTTTACCATTTCCAGACTGTAAACTAGAAATTGATGTTGTAAACTACAGAACTTGAAATCTCTTAAGCTAAAGCTTTTACAATTTGCAGACTGTAGAATAGAATTTGGCTTTTACAATCTCCATGCACTTAATTTTCTCATGAATTGATTCGACTTGGGATTTTGGTAAAAATCCATATTAATAACTAGTCGACAGTTTTAAACTACAGGATTGAAATCGTATATTCGTTCCGCTCTCAAAATTCATGACGTTTTTTCTATGAAAATACATATGAAAAACAGTTTTTCATGTATTTTGAAATAGAGAGGAGTATTAGAATAATTAATCGAGCATACATTTTTCCACCCATTATGAACAATGACTGAAATAGACTGTTTCAAATAAACTATTTGAATCATGCTATTTGCATAGTTGTATTTCTAGGCCTTGTGGAAGAAATCAATCTGTAGGTCATAAAAGCTCCGGCAGTCACGATTGCGCCGGCAACCACCGTAACTAAAAGTAGTCCGCCGCACTTGACGTCCTTAGCTTTATGAAGGATAGAAGATGCAATGTTCTTCTTCTTGGGAATAATGATTGTCAAAGTTTCGTCGTCAAATCTGGCTTCGTAGTCATCTTTTTCAAGAGGAATTGTTTGGCTGAAACATCTACCCAAAACTCGGATACACTTTGTAGGTTTCGTCGTAAATGCTCACTACTTCACCTTCTTAGAACCCTAAAAAAAAGTAAACGAAACGAATTAATATTGTTCTTTAGGTTAATTACATCTTTTTCTTTTAATTTAATTACTCCTAATTAATATTGCAAGGATGGATGGTGACATACCGGGGAGATGGATCTCTATGGTGGTTGTACACCATTGACTGACTTTTTTAATTTGGGGTTGAATTCACTACAATATGATTTACTTCATGGAATAATATTATTCATATTCATGGCGATGTATACATAAAAGATTGATTTATTAAATCATTTTTTTATTATTAATTTAGGTATATATATATATATATATCCTATTTTGGATGCCTTGCTTTAATTTCTTTTGATGTACATCAAAATAATATCAAGTTTAGCCTTTCTGTAAGATTATGCTTTTCTAAAGTCTAGTATTTCTGTAAAGAACAAAATGATATGCTTTTCTTAAATTTTAGTGTATTTGGGTTTCTTTGTTGACGAATTATTCTTTACACGTACGTAATTATGCTTGTTTTTGGGTTCATGTACCAAAATAAACTTGTTGGCTTACCTTCGTGGAGCTTTTTTTTTTGAAGTTACCTTTGTGGAGCTTATATTTTTAAAATGATGCAGTTTTATAGCCCAAAATTAATTTTACAAGGAGTATAATATTCTTTTTTTATTTATTCAACGGAGTATAATATTCCTAATGAAGAAAAGGACGGAAATCATATCCTAATGATTGGATTACCTCAAATTGAATTTTGCTTAAATAAGAGAGTAAAATTCTTTTCCTTTTCTCACGCCTAAAATTAGGGTTAGCCATTAAGTATACAAATAAATATATGTATTATTTAAGTTCTATATAAGAGAAGGTATGAGCCATAACATTTTCACTACAAAATATTTTTGTTTCTATATCATTTTATTTGGAGATGAGTTTTGATCGGTTAACGATTTAATTCGATTAAAAATCAAGTTCATAAATACATATATATTAGTATCTTTTATAAGATGCTACTGCCTACTCAAAATCCTTCTCCAATGATGAAGTGAGATGAATTGATCCAACTAAGAGTAAGAGACTTTATATATATTTTTTTTTACTTTTTTGATAAATCGTCAATTTAATAGATCATCAAAATTCAATTTCATAGAAAATTTAGACATCATAAAACAGATATCGAAAAAATCTCTTACATTTGATGATCGAGATCGATAAAGACGAGTTTTAATTGATTCACTGCTTCTGAAAACTAACACGAGTAAAATATTTTGTATCATATGTTCTTATTTTCTGATAAATCTTTAACCATATTGAGAGTAAGAATTCACGGAATCTAGATTAATCTTGTTGGAAAAAAAGGTCAGATTCGACAAATACTATCATATTCTAATGAGTGTGCGTTAGGAAATTGTATCTCCAGGTTGACTATCTGGTTCCTTGAAGGGGATAAAAGGAGCATTTAAATTGCAAGTGCGTGTTTATTTTATTTGGTTTCTTATAGATATTTGTTTCTACATTGTTATTTATTTTAGCATTTGGTATATAGCCAAATTTTCGTATTACGACATCCTCTTTGCAATAATAAGGGGATGGCTGCGTACTAAATTATTGGGGCGTTCGCGCTCGATCCTCCTTTTGTGGATCGAGGATGGTGCCAACTTCTATGTCTTTAACTTTATCTTATTCATTTAAGCGACATTATTAACATAATATCAATATTTATTCAAACCAAGTTGAACACACATAATTATATATATTGTAAGTCTTAGAGAAAATATTATCTGAGTTCAAATACATCATAATAATTATAGAATGACAAGAAGGAGTCCTAAATATCGCGAATCCTACCTTATTCGATATCGTACAATGGAAGTAGTACCGCTAAGTCCCTCTTGTCGAGATCACCACTTCAACTTGGAGAGAAAGAAATATGTTTTGGGAAAACTGTAAGTTATAATGCTTAGTGAGGTTTTTGAGGTTTTAAGATATTTCTGAAAGTAAACAGAAATCCTTGAGAAATTTTTCTATAACTTGTACTATTATGAGTATTTTAGAAATAAAAAAATATCCGTTAAACTTTTACTTTAAGCTATCAAATCCTTTCTGTGAAAAGTCATACCATGCGCGGAACTCCACTAATAGGTAAGCGACTACTAGAGAAGTCATATCATCTGATCAGACTTTCAACAATCGGGTCATTAGGACCTGGTACTCTATTACTATTCATAAAACGATTGCTATTGGGTTCATTATTATTATACTATTATAAAAGCAAAAACTTTGCTTTGAGGGATTTTTGAAGGTTCTCTCCAGTTTTCAAAATTCTATATATTTTTCTATTTACATATATAATTATGCCATACTATTTATAGTTCTTAAATATTGAAATAATTGATAGGGGTTTGTATGGCATAGTACTCTTCATAAATATTAAAGTATTTTGATAGTGAGAAAATAACTCACTTCAAGAAGTCTCCGATTCTTCCTTGTTCTAATATTGCTGCAAAACTATCAACTTGATCGAAATGACGAATATTAATAACATACATAATTACGTATATCGCCTATAAATAACATGTATGATTTCTTATGGTTGTCTATTTATTAAAAATAAATTATATCTTAAACTAATCTAATTTTAAATAATTTGGTTTGGTATAATATAATATAATATTAGTTCGGGTCAAATTATTTAGGGGTTTGGTTTAACTTGGTTCGATTTAGGTTTGGGTGAAGATCAGGTTCGACTTTAGGGTTGGCAGATTCTACTGGGCTGAGTGAACATTAGTCAGAGTCCATTGGGCTTAAAAGGCCCAAAACACAAGCAGTGGGCCGAGCTACTCGGCTCAGTCGGTGAGACTGTTATTTCGTAAATTTTAAATTGTGTCAAGGATAAAATAGTCATTTAATAGAAAACCACATATAAATAGGCTGAACCGGTTCGGTTCAACCATAATCTCTTCGATGATTTCGACCTTGTTCGAAAGGTCTCAACGCGTAGATCATGAATCTAAGGTTAGTTTCTCCTGAATCTCTGTCGTTTTCTCTTAATTTCAAATTTAGGGTTCGATTTCAAACATTTAAAAACCGTTCTTTCGTTTTGATTTTTTAGTATGTTGTTCATGGGTTAATTCTACGTGTTTTGACGTTACAATCGATTGGATTGGATAGGTAGGTCGGCGGGAAACTCACCTTGAAGTTTCAGTCAGTGGCGGCGATGGTGGCTTTCGGTTCCAAAAACGTCGAACAAGGCTCCACTCCTCCTCTCGTGCGTTGTCATGGTTTGGGTCGGCTTAGAACAGCTCGTCGGTGTCTGAGTTTTACAGAGGCAGAGGGTTGCCAGAATTTGGGTCTCGCAGTGGTTGGCTTTCGTCAACTTTCTCCTCTTCTCCTCGTTGATATTGTCAAATCGGGCTCGCCAGAGGTTGGTTCGATTGGTTTAGGAATTCGCCATATTGGGTTATATGGTGATAGAAGGAATTTTCCGGTGAGGCATTAGATGTATTATTTTTTGTTTAAACTTTTGTACTCTGATTTGTATGATTTGATCTAGTGATATGTATTGAACTGGACTAGGTAACGAATTGTATTACTGATATTTGTGTTTCTGAAATCTGAATAATAGTTAACCATTTATAGTGATTTTTCTCAACTGAATTGTTGACATATTTAAGAGGTCTATGAGGAGGCTTCAACTCTTGTCTCAATAGGCTTTTTGACGATTGTGATTTTTGATTTTACGTTTTCATGTTCACGGTTGAATTTGGTATTGTGTGAGAGATATGTATTTTGACATTGTAGGAAACTGTCAATAAAGATGAGGGGTAGGGTTGAAAACTGTGTGAATGTGACAAGGTGGTGGAATGATTGGCTGAGATGAAATGTTTGAGGGTGGTGGAATGAAATAGCTGCCGACAATTTTGGTCAATGAAAATGGTGGGTTAATCCATAAATTAATTTAAATTATGAAAGATCTTATATGAAATCTAAATTCTAATCACATTAATTTATCTTTATATATGTATATGAAATTTATTTGTGTTATTGTGTATTTTAGCTTTCAGCGACATCGGTTTATTGAATTAATTTATTCTAACACGTTACGTGAATTATCTAATATTACGAAACGTATCCAAATACTACACGCATTCTACGATTCGTATCTCTATCGAATTACGGGCATTACAGGTATCCTCTCCATATCCCCTAAAACGAAAAGTTTTAACGCACCGGAGTTTGTCTTTTACCTTTTTATGTTTCGTATGCGATAAAAAATTATTTGCATAACCTTCCCGTTTTTTGAGAGACATGATCATTCTTTTACAAAAATTCATGGATGAGCTCTGGCACTGGTAGCAAAGGCCGATTAACAAGTCAAATATTTACCGGATTATTTACAATTATTCAATGATAAAGTATATAATTCCGTGAAATATCACATTCAAGACATTATCCGGATAAATCTCTTTCAATTACGTACTTTGAATGTACTAATCAATTTACATTAGGACGTGTGTGCTTTGATAGTTTACCTAAACCACTCTGTAAGAAATATAAGCTCCAATAGCTATAATTAGAAATCTTAGACCTGCTTTTTTAAAAAAATTCTATCAGATTTCAGCAGCTTCATCGATACTATTGAGTGCTTCGATAGTTTAGTGGAAGCAGTATATTTGAGTTATGAACAATGACTCAAATTAAATAAGCTGTTTTTACGAAATCATTAATTTGCATGTTATATTTCTAGGCTTAAGAAACCAATTTGTAGGTCATAAAAGCTCCAGCAGCCACGATTGCGCCAGCAACCACCGTAACTAGAAATTGTCACGATGCGAAAACCACCCTAATCATGATCGGCGTTTTAATCTTTTCGATCCAAAATTAAGACCAATCTAATACGGTATCTCAATTAATAAGTATTAAATTATTATCAATAATTTACATTTATATGTAATTCTATCGGAATAAATGCTAATTGAAGAAGAATAAAAAGAACATACATCACTTTAAGAAAGACAATCTTGGAATCCTCACGTGCTTCCTTAAACCGCTTAATCTATGAACTACAAAGAAAAATAATATAGTATTTGGATGAGTGACAACGCACTCAATATATACCAAATACAAAATAAATAATGCAATAGTAGGCTAATAATTAATATACCCATAGAAGTTTCAAAACGCATTAAAATATTTTGAAAACTTTATTTATTCGGAACACAAATTGAATATATTTATATTCTTGATCAAATCTCATCATGGGTTAAAATTCACAAATCCAAATCCGCTTTAAAACAAAGTCTTTATCGATTTAAAATCCAAATCGGCTAAAGTGATGAAGTGATTTTATCAAATCAAGATTGAGTAAAAATTGAAGTGGTTTATTAATCCACTGAAGTTCCGACACCCAGTCGGTCGGTTGACACGTGGTACCTAGATCATTTTTAGATACAAGTAACGATACGCCACTGCGTCTTTTGGCTTAGGTGCGTAACCATTGGCCTCACCGCGGGCTCGTCATCATAACGAAAACGGTAACGACCCGTCTCCACGTCTTTTGGCTTTGGTTAGCACAAAGCCAACCTCGGCCTCACCGTGGGCCGCCCTCGTTTCCAATGTCACTCTAGAATTGACAAGAACCCAAAACTAGATAGTTTTTTTATAATCTCGGTCTACGGCCGTAACCTACACGTGTGCCAGTATGAAGTATTTCTATTTCCGTTCAATAAATCGTCTCAAAATCCGAACTCAAAATCATAATCAAAATCAATTTTCAAAAATTTATATGAATATCATTTAAATCAATAAACTGGAATTTATTTTCACGAATTAATTCTTGGTCATTTTTCAAACTTTTTAAAAATCGATTTTCATTAATTAATTTAAATTGTTTCGACAATTAAATCAATACGCAATGATTAATTTCTATAATCAAATTTCTCAACATATTTATCAAATATATTTAATATATATATATCAACCACGATTTATTAAAAAATCATTATATTAATATATCGTGTATCGGATACTTACCTCATTTACGATGCAATTCATATTTCAAGACATAATGATGATAGCATGCTCCTACACAATTTCGTAAGCTACTCGATAATTAAAATTTATCAATTTTCATAAACCACTAACGTGATGAATATTTTTCCTATATATACCATGCATATATATATGAGCATGTCGGTCATCATTATAAGCTAAAATTTGAAGATACTCGGGTCTAAAAATCCATAACTCAAAACACTCAATTTACTCTTTATTTCCCAGTAAATTCCAAATTACTAAAGGATCTTCAATTCTAAAATTAAGACAAACCAGGACAATCTTAAAACAATCTCAAATTATATTTTTATTAAAATATTTTTAAACATTTAATTCTTAAAATTAAAGAGATCAGGCGTGAGCATTATTTGACCAAATCACATTTTCCATTTTCAAAGTTTTATATCATATTGTCAATTTTAACTTATTATTGTGGAATCCTTCAAAATTACTTACATAATTATGTTATTTCAAACATCAATACACCACATTCACAATCAACAGTGAGTATAATCTCAATCTAAATCAAGATGGTAATCAACATCTATTAACTGGAAAACTACCGCCATTTCCATTCACAGCTTAATAAAAATTAATTGAGATCAAAATAATGTCAGAAAATTAAGTCAGAAAATTGATTAAACAATAATTTAATTCTAAATTAAAGATTAAAAATATATGTTCAACTTATAAAATATTTTTTCTTGTTAATATTCTTTGACTCTCCTCAAAAAAAAAACAAACGTGTTTGATGGTCCATTTAATCCCAAATAATATAATAGACAGCTTTTCTCATCTTTGATTTTCAGAGACTTAATTTGTTTCCTCTCTCTGTTTTACACCCCTTGTTTTCTTTCCGTCGACCAAAAAGCAAACAAAAAAAATTAATTAATTACTTTTTTTTAATTCCAGATGTCAGAACATACAAACATTAGACATGCATTGGTACACATTTTATACACTTTGTAGAATACTCCCTAACCTTTATCCACTTTACCTAATTGAACCCTCAAAGTTTTGATTAATTATATTCAACCTATAGTTATTTTAATAGTCAAATACGTCCATATGCAGGAAATATATTATATATGTGATTGACCACAAATTTTCCAATGTAGCTTTCAAACAAAATTTCCCATATCATATGTAAGAAGTATGAACGTCTGTGATGCAAATGCATCATTAAACGATCGATCTATCAAAGTTGGGGTGTAACAGAAGTAGTCCGCTGCCCTTGACGTCCTTAGCTTTATGAAGGATAGAAAATGCAATATTGTTCTTCTTCTTGGGAATAGTGTTGTCAAAGTTTCGTCGTCCAATCTGGCTTCCTAGTCATCTTTTTCATGAGGAATTGTTTGGCAGAAACAATATTTCCTACCCAAAACTCGGATACATTTGTGGGTTTCGTAAATGCTCACTACTTCACCTTCTTTGAACCTAAAAATGTAAACGAAACGAATTAATATTCTTCCTTAGGTTACATCTTTTGTTTAATTTAATTACTCCTAATTAATATTGATAGGAGGGATAGTGACAAACCAGGATGATGGATCTCTATGGTGGTTGCACCATTGACAGTCTTTGTTATAGGTGGGGTTGAATTCACTGCAGGATTTAATTTCTGAAATAATATTATCCATATTCATGGAGATGTATACATAAAAGATTGATTTACTAAATCTATCTATTTTTTTGTTAATGTAGGGCTTGGCAGTATATTTATATATCCATTTTTTAGGCAATATATCCTATTTTGGATACACTACTAAATATAATTGTTCTTCATTGTTAAATTGCGAGAACTAATGTAGGGTACTATTCTTTTCTTTTTCTCACGTGTAAAATTAGGTTTAGCAGTTAGATACAAACATATATATGCACTTGAGTACAATTTTTATCCTTTTTTCACGTGTAAAATTAGGATTAGTCGTTAGATACAAACATACATATGCACTATTCAAATTCTATATAAGAAAGGGTATGAGCCATAATATTTTCACTACAAACCATTTTTTCTACACTACTAAATATAATTGTTCTTCATTGTTAAATTGCGAGAACTAATTGCTTCTTCTTTTGTTTATAAGATTTTGATCCAGTGATCAATTTTTTTATGGTATTGAAATGATTTTTGATCGGTTGACAATTTACTAAAAAATAATAAAAATATAAATTGTGTCTAATGATTTTTTGGTAAATTGTTGATCCGATTAAAAATCACTTTCACAAAAATACTACCCTTTTCTAATGAGAGTGCGTTAGGATAATGTATTCCTACTGAGACCCAAAAGAACACTATCACCTAAATTACAAGCGCATGTTTATTTTATTTTGGGTTTTCTTTTTATCAATATTGTTTTCTAGATTATTAATTGTTTAGCATTTGGCAAATAGCTAGGGAATTTAATAATAGCGGCATGGAATAAGGTGCTGAATTATAGGATATCTGAATCTACTTGAAGACTTGTGAAAATTCTCGTGTTTATGCACAGGTATCTTCTCATCCTTAAGTGAGGATTATGCATTGTTGTTTATTCATCTTGACATTGTTATGGCAAAGGGCGATAAAACATTATTTTGGCATGACACCTGGGGATTGGAAACTGTTGTTTGCGGAATCGGTTTGAGAATCTATTTATATTGTCTCATAAACCGCAAGCCTATGTGATGGATATGGGACATGACATGAATATGTATGAAATTGGGATCGACTTGCAATTGTCACGTCATCTTGAAGGCAATGGAATTTCTTCTTATGTGGAGTTGATTAATTTACTTGATGAAGCACATTTATCTCCCATTGCTCCGGATCAATTTAAATGGCGAGGTAATAATGGCCAGTAATCAACTAAGGCAAGGATCTAACTTTTTAGCGGTAGAAAATCTGTCAAACCCAATTCAGGTTATTGGGTTAGTATGGAACGCTAAAGTGCCTCCGAAAGTCCACGTTTTTCTTTGGCAAGCAGTAAAAAAACGTACGGCTCTCAACTCTGACAGGTTAGTACAGCTCAATATTTTATCCTCATATATGATTAACTGTCCTTTCTGTGATATTGTCGAGGAATCTTTTGATCATATTCTCAAGCACTATCGACACTCTTGGTCCCTTTGGTGTCGGATTCTTTGTCGTGTGCCACATACTTTTGCGGATTAATTTTATGATCCAGTGACATCAAATCACTACCGAAAATGCACACAGAGAGACTTCTTGTTAATCATGTTTGGTGTTAACTCTTGGACCTTATGTGATGTAAAATGTTGACATTGACATCTATAGAGTAAAATTTGTTTGTGGCGCTCTTGTTGGCTTCTCATGGTAATCCTAGACAACCATTGAGACATTGACGAATTGCGCGCTGTCTAATTATCACTCCTGCTCTGGCGAACTCAGATATCCCAATCTTGCAAAACAATGTTCCTGCTCTAATACTAAATTATTTTAATAGTTAAGCTTTTTCTCTAAGTTTTTATCATTATTTTCCATCGACTGCTATCAAAAAGAGACAGAGGGAAAAGTAAAGAACAAAAAGAATAAAATCATATGCTTTCTTATTTTTTAAATGTACTACCTCCGTTCATATTTAAATGTCACTTTTATATATTATGTAAAATGGATAGGAAATGTGACAATTAATTAGAGACGGAGATAATATATAGTTTCGACTTCCGAATAGATGGTTTCTCTGTTGACGAACTATTCTTTACAGGTACGTGAAGCTTGGTTTGCGTTCATGTGCCAAATAAATTAATTTGTTGGTTCGCCTTTCTGGAGCTTATATTTTTAAAATGAATGTAGTTTTATAGCACAAAATTAATTTTATAAGGAGCATAATATTCTTAATGAAGAAAAGGACGGAAAATTATATTCTAATGGGAGTATACATGTTTAGGTAGGCACATATTCAATTGGAAATTAGAATTATATGGACCAAATGACCTATATCCGATACAATTGTACTACTCTGCGTCGCCTGTTTCCAATGAGGATCCCCGTATATGGTGAACCACAGCCCCGTTCCAAAAGTTTCGCTGAAGGTAACACCGTTGCCTGATTCATGCTTGAGTTGCTCCCGTGGTTTTTAGTTGTTTGATCTTTAACGAAATTTCAAAATTGTCCTTATTCAATTTTTTCCTAAATTACAGGACTAGCTGTGTTTTGTCTTTCTTTCTTTTCCTAATGGTTATGTTTAGCGTTAATTTCATGTTAATAAATGGACTCATTAATGGTAAACTTTGTTGCAAGGGCTACTACTTGAAGCACCCAGGCGAAAAGGAAAAGGAAGCCTTGTAGAAGAAATCAATCTTCAGACTGAATGTTTTACAATTTCCAGACTGTAAACTAGAAATCGATGTTGTAAACTACAGAACTTGAAATCCCTTTAGCTAAAGCTTTTACAATTTGCAGACTTTAGAATAGAAATTGGCTTTTACAATCTCCATGCACTTAATTTTTTCATGAATTGACTCAACTTAGGATTTTGGTAAAAATTCATATTAATAACTTGTCGACAGTTTTAAACTACAGGTTTGAAATCATATACTATAATAATTAATCGACCATATATACATTTTTCCACCCAGTATGAACAAGGACTGAAATAGACTGTTTCGACTAAACTATGTAAATCATGTTATTTGCATAGTTGTATTTCTAGGCCTTGTGGAAGAAATCAATCTGTAGGTCATGAAAGCTCCGGCAGCCACGATTGCGCCCGCAACCACGGTAACTAGAAGTAGTCCGCCTGCCTTGACGTCCTTAGCTTTATGAAGGATAGAAGATGCAATGTTCTTCTTCTTGGGAATAGTGATTGTCAAAGTTTCGTCGTCAAATCTGGCTTCGTAGTCATCTTTTTCAAGAGGAATTGTTTGGCTGAAACATTTCCTGCCCAAAACTCGGATACACTTGTGGGTTTCGTCGTAAATGCTCACTACTTCACCTTCTTTGAACCCTAAAAAGAAGTAAACGAAACGAATTAATATTGTTCTTTAGGTTAATCACATCTTCTGTTTAATTTAATTACTCCTCATTATATTGAAAGGAGGGATAGTGACAAACCAGGAAGACGGATCTCTATGGTGGTTACACCATTGACTGTCTTTGTTACAGGTTTGGGGTTGAATTCACTGCAGGATTTACTTTCTGGGATAATATTATTCATAGTCATGGAGATGTATACATAAAAAATGGATTTACTTTTATCAAAAAAAATAAAAAAATGGATTTACTAAATCTATATATTTATTAATTTAGGGCTTGCCAATATATTTATATATCCTATTTTGGATGCCTTGCTTTAATTTCTTTTGATGTACATCAAAACCATATCAAGTTTAGCCTTCTGTAAGAATATACTTTTCTAAAGAACCAAAAAATTAGTAAAGAATCAAAAGAATAAAATGATATTCTTTTCTTATATTTTTTAATGTAAATAGTTTCGACTTTCGAACAATGGTTTCTTTTTTGACCAACTATTCTTTACACGTACGTTAAGCTTCATTTGCGTTCATTTACCAAAATAAATTTGTTGCCTTACCTTGGTGGAGCTTATATTTATAAAATGTATGTAGTTTTATAAATTTTACAAGGAGCATAATATTCCTAAAGAAGAAAAGGAGGGAAAATCATATTCTAATGAGAGTGTACATGTTTTTGATGGAGCATATTCAATTGGATAATCTTAAATTGAATTTTACTTAAATAAAAGAGTACAACTCTTTCCTTTTCTCACGTGTAAAAATAGGGCTAGCCGTTAGGTACAAACAAATATATGCGTTTTTTATACAAGTACTATATACGAAAGTGTACGAGCCATAACATTTTCACCGCAAAGCATTTTTTTCTACACTACTACTAGTTGTTCTTCATTGTTAAGTTGCGAGAACGAATCACTTTTTCTTTTTGTTATAAGATTTTATCATCGTTGAAGATGATTTTTGTTTGGTTGATGATATACTAGAAAATCATAATAACATAAATTGTGTTTAATGATTTTCTGGTAAATTATTGAATTGCCTAAAAATCAATTTCATAAGAACATTTTGAGTATTGTCTAGCATGTTTATCATTTGTGTTTTTCTCTGGTTTATATGGCAAGAGCTTGATGGGTTGATGGGTAGAATCTGCGATATATTTTCGGGATAGGTTTGTCTGTGGAAATGGGAAATACGATAGGATCTTGATGGTATTCGTAATTGGGAATAGTGTAGGCTGTTTGACACCTAATATAACTAGGGAAAGGTTAGTCTGATTGAATGAATACTCAGTGATGGGCTCTTGTTAGATTTGGTGCTTGTGGTCAGTATAGGATGTTCGATGTCTTATGTAAGTGCGTTTGAGGCGATAGCCGAAGTTTTTTGGTGGCAATATAGATGTTTGTGGTATTATGATTGTGCTTGTTTTCTGTGAACTCTTGGCACTCCTGTGAAATTTTTGATCAAATGGAAATTGTCGAAAAATAATCGATGGAATCATTCTGACCTTGATGGAAACGTTGAACTCAAAATATAAATCAATGCAATTGACGGAGTCATCCATTGCCTAGTCGAAAACGACGAGGTTAATGGAATATATAACGCAATTGACGGAAATCTTTGTCTCCATCGGAAACATTGGAGCCAGAGTTTGAAAAAAATGCAATTGATGGTTTGTTAAAGTTTATGACAGAAACGTTAAAACTTTTAACAAATACAAAGCAATTGACGGATCATCCAATGGTTTTGACATGTTGCTGGACGTGTTATGTTGTCATGAATTTTGATAAGTCTGCATTATAATTTCAAAGAGGAAAAGGTCTGTGCTCAAAAAATTTATCTTGGTGCACAAGCAAAATCAGTGCATAAAACCTGCTTGACGGATTGGCTGGAATGTTTGAAGCTGAAGCCTGCGCTGCTCTTTCCTGAGAAAAGATGGTAATTTCGAACCCTGAAAAACAGCTGGAAAATATCAAGCAGCTTCTAGTCTCCACGGCCCCTACTACGACTGCGATTAACTTGGAATTTAAAACATCAAGATGTAGTACTGCGTTTTTCCTTTTTCACATTAGTGCACGGTTTGTTGTCTCTACTTTTGCTGTTATTTTGGGTCTGGAAATCTTGAGTTTGCTGATTGCTAAATGTCGCTCTGCTTTAAGTCCCTGAAGTCGATATGGTGGTGATATTTGATGTTCGTTCTCTGTTCTTTATCCCTGATGCTAATGTCTTCCAAGGTCGGTTGTCCTTAGTGTTCTTACTACTGATATCAAATTTGTTTGTGGTGCTCTTGTTGGCTTCTCATGGTAATCCTAGGCAACCATTGAGACACTGACCAACTGCGTGCTGTCTAATGATCACTCCTGCTCTGGCGAATTCAGATATCACAATCTTGTGAAACAATGTTCCTGCTCTAATCCTAAATCATTGTAATAGTTAAGCTTTTTCTCTAAGTTTTTATCTTTATTTACCATTGACTTCTATCAGAGGGAAAAGAAAAGAATAAAAAGAATATATAAAATCATATACTTTTCTTAATTTTTAAATGTCCTATCTCCGTTCCTATTTAAGTTTCACTTTTATTATATAAAATGCATAGGAAACGTGAAAATAAATTAGGGACGGAGATAGTACATAGTTTCGACTTTCCAATAGATGGTTTCTCTACTGACGAACTATTCTTTGCAGGTACGTGAAGCTTGGTTAGGACGTATGTGCTTTAATCGTTTACCTGAAACCACTCTGTAGGAAATATAAGCTCCAACAGCTATAATTACAAATCCTAGGCCTGGTTTTTTAACAAAATTCCATCGGCTCTCAGCAGCTTCATGGATACTATTGGGCGCTTCGATAGTTTAGTGGAAGCCGTCTATTTGAGTTATGAACAATGACTCAAATTAAATAAACTGCTTCCACTAAATATTCGAATCATGTTATTTGCATAGTTGTATTTCTAGGCCTTGTAGAAGAAACCAATCTGTAGGTCATAAAAGCTCCTAATTAATATTGAAAGGAGGGATAGTGACAAACCAGGAAGATGGATCTCTATAGGTGGTTGCACCATTGACTGTCTTTGTTATAGGTTTGGGGTTGAATTCACTACAGGATTTACTTTCTGAAATAATATTATTCATATTCATGGAGATGTATACATAAAAGATTGATTTACTAAATCTATATGTATATATTTGTTAATTTAGGGCTTGGCAGTATATTTATATATCCTTTTTTTTAGGCATTATATCCTATTTTGGATGCATTGCTTAATTTCTTTTGATGTACATCAAAAGCATATATCAAGTTTAGCCTTCTGTAAGAATATGCTTTTCTAAAGAGCCAAAAAATTAGTAAAGAATTAACCAAAAGAATAAAATGATATTATTTTCTTAAATTTTTTAATGTAAATAATTTCGATTTTCGAATCGATGGTTTATTTTTTGACTAACTATTCTTTACACGTACGTTTAAGCTTGGTTTGCGTTGGAGCTTATATTTTTAAAACGTATGTATTTTTATGGGGAAAAATTAAATTTACAAGGAGCATAATATTCTTAACGAAGAAAAGGACGGAAAATTATTTTCTAATGAGAGCGTACATGTTTTGGAAGGCACATATTCAATTGGAAATTAGAATTATAAGGATCTATTGACCTATAGCCGATAAAATTGATTATATACGTTATATTGATAGCTAATAATTATAGTTTTCGACATTAGCTATTAATACTAATACCTTAAATTGAATTTTACTTAAATAAGAGGGTACAATTCTTTTTCTTTTCTCCCGTGTAAAATTAGGGTTAGCCGTTAGGTACAAACATACATATGCACTATCCAAATTCTATATAAGAAAGAGTATGCGCCAGAACATTTTCACTACAAACCATTTTTTCTACACTACTAAATATAATTGTTCTTCATTGTTAAATTGCGAGAACTAATCGCTTCTTCTTTTGTTTAATAAGATTTTGATTCAATGATCAATTCTTTTATGGTATTGAAATGATTTTTGATCGGTTGACAATTTACTAAAAAATAATAAGAACATAAATTGTGTCTAATGATTTCTGGTAAATTGTTGATCCAACTAAAAATCAATTTCGCAAGAATACTACCCTTTTCTAATGAGAGTGCGTTAGGAAAATGTATTCCTAATGAGACCCAAAAGAACACTATCGCCTAAATTACAAGTGCATGTTTATTTTATTTTGGGTTTTCTTTTTATCAATATTGTTTTCTAGATTATTATTTGTTTAGCATTTGGTAAATAGCTAGGGAATTTAATAATAGCGGCATGGAAAAAGGTGCTGAATTATAGGATATCTGAATCTACTTGAAGAAGACTTGTGAAAATTCTCGTCTTTATGCTGAGGTATTTTCTCATCCTTAACTGAGGATAATGCATTGTTGTTTATTCATCTTGACATTGTTATGGCAAAGGGTGATAAAACATTATTTTGGCATGACACCTGGGGATTGGAAACTGTTGTTTGCGGAATCGGTTTGATAATCTATTTATATTGTCTCATAAACCGCAAGCCTATGTGATGGATATGGGATATGACATGAATATGTATGAAATTGGGATCGACTTGCAATTGTCACGTCATCTTGAAGGCAATGGAATTTCTTCTTATGTGGAGTTGATTAATTTACTTGATGAAGCACATTTATCTCCCATTGCTCCGGATCAATTTAAATGGCGAGGTAATAATGGCCAGTACTCAACTAAGGCAAGGATCTAACTTTTTAGCGGTAGAAAATCTGTCAAACCCAATTCAGGTTATTGGGTTAGTATGGAACGCTGAAGTGCCTCCGAAAGTCCACATTTTTCTTTGGCAAGCAGTAAAAAAACGTACGGCTCTCAACTCGTGACAGGTTAGTACAGCTCAATATTTTATCCTCATATATGATTAACTGTCCTTTCTGTGATATTGTTGAGGAATTTTTTGATCATATTCTCATGCACTATCAACATTCTTGGTCCCTTTGGTGTCGGATTCTTTGTCGTGAGCCACATACTTGTGGATTTTATGATCCAGTGACATCAAATCACTACCGAAATGACCAGAGAGACTTCTTGTTAATCATGTTTGCTGTTATCTCTTGGACCTTATGTGATTTAAAATGTTGACATTGACATCTATAGTGTAAAATTTTAAAGGACATTCATTAGTGACGTTAAACACTTAAATTTCTACCTTCCCTTTAAATTAGTGTATATGCTCTCTCGATCTATCACTACTTTTTCCTTCTAATCTTTCTCAAACTTATTCTCAAAACAGACCTTTTTTTTTTGTGTGTGTGTGTGATAAAAGGTTATCTTTTATTAAAATTAAGTAGAAAATCTTTCATTAGGTGGTCGAGAGTGCTAAAGTCGGCTAACCCTGATCCGTCGGATGAAAGTTGGAATGATGAACCATGAACCGTGTGTGAGAAGGGAAAGCATCCTCTTAAAGCATTCTACCGATTGAGGCAAGCCTCTATTACAAATAGCGTTCAATGTCAAAAGAAAAGAAATAAGCAGCTAGCTATTACAATATCCGCTTTTAAAATCAGCTAGTATATGCAATCCAGGCTTACCTTGCAAAGAAAAAGAATCCTAGAGCTTGAAGAGGAAACAGCCGACTAAACAACGGAAGAATCAACCAGCTAGGAGAGATAAACGGCCTGGTTATTCGATTCATGATAAACTTTGCAATTAATCGGCATCCATCAGCTCAAGTCCATCCACCCCGACGATCAAAATTCAGAGTGTGTAGTAATCGGCAAAACACCAAATCACCCATAAAGCTAAGCATACAACAATCCAAAATCCATAGAAAAACTTTTATGATGAAAAGGAAGAGACCAGCATCAAATTTACCCAGCACAAAGAAGACGTACCAAGCAAGAGGTTATAAGAGAACAAATATGCTTCTGAATAATAGAGCCCTCTAATGGATATGGGATGACCAAAAGCGAATGCCCACAGAGTCGCTTTGAATGTCGTCGTCGCTTGCAGAATAACTGAAGGATTGCTCAACAGTTTTAAACCAGGAAACAGCTCGATGAATAATAAAGATATGGAAGTCGCTCTACCTCGGATTTTTCTCATTATGTACCGATTAATGGTTCCTTTCCAACCAAATGGTCCAGGCAGCCACACCAAAAAGAATACATAGGAACATCTTTTGAAATTTACCAGAACCAATAGATGCCCATTGACTGATAAAGTCTGCATAATTACATAGAACACTGAAAGCTATACCCCGCCATTTTAACAGTTTCGCCCAAACAGCCCAAGGTTGGTACCAGAGGAAGATAAGATGATCGGCACGGCACTCTCAACATGATTTCCGCAGACTTTACTTGTTGATCAGTCTACAGCATTTCATGAGGAGAAAACTCGCTTTAATCTGATTTTCTTAGTTCCGCGTACTATCATTGCATGATCTTCTAAATTCTAATACTAATAGTGAGTTTCTGAAATAATTAAGTTATATATATAAATTCTTATTAATAAGTCAGAACATTCTTAACTAAATTAAATTACATGATACGTATGGTTTGATTCAAAGTAAGATCACGTATATAGATTATGTATCGAGTTATTAATGAAAAATATAGTTGAAATTAGTTAATAAATTTAATTACTCCTTGGATTTTCCATTGGAGGAGGATCCAAAGCTAAAAGCAAGGTAAGCTCCAAAAGCTGCAAGCACAAGAACAGCCACACCCAAATTAGCCATTGCTTTCTTCTCTTCATGCATATCCAATGCAAATTCTTGAATAGCTTTCTTAGCAGAATCTACCAAAGAACTACTGTTTTTCCTTTCCTTTTCTTCTCTTCCTCTTCCTTATCGGCTCGCGTTTGCTTGATTTCCGATCCACCATCCTTGTCAATTCTTGC
Organism: Rutidosis leptorrhynchoides; assembly: GCF_046630445.1. Classification (NCBI taxonomy): domain Eukaryota; kingdom Viridiplantae; phylum Streptophyta; class Magnoliopsida; order Asterales; family Asteraceae; genus Rutidosis; species Rutidosis leptorrhynchoides. The sequence continues at coordinate 60,722 of NW_027266875.1, read as the reverse complement.
TCCGTGTCCATTTGAACTAGTCTGGCTTTTATCGAGCTCTGGCACTGCTATAGCAAGGCCGACTAATAAATATTTACCGGATTATTTACAATTATTCAATGATAAAGTATATATAATTCCGTGAAAAAATATCGGCATTCAAGACATTCTCCAGATTCGATTAATTAATCATGTACTAATCAATTTACATTAGGACGGGATTTTGACCGTTTACCAGAAACCACTCTGTAGGAAATATAAGCTCCAACAGCTATAATTACAAATCCTAGGCCTGCTTTTTTAACCACATTTCCTCGGCTCTCAGGCGCAGCTTCATCGTTACTATTGGGCGCTTCATTATCTTTTTCATCTCTCTTTTCTTCTTCTTTTTCCTTCTTTGATTCCTTCATTTCAACTCTCTCAATGATCTCTTCATTGATCGTATTTTCTTCGATTTCATCTTCTTGCTTAACTTGTCCATAATCATGATCATCCTTTTTTGATTCCTTCATTTCAAATTTCTCAATGATCTCTTGATTAATTTTTTTCGTATTTTCTTCGATTTTCTCTTCTTGCTTAACTTGTTCATGACGATGATCATGATCATCGTCTTTGATAGATTCAGAATTCGGCTTTGGTGTTGTTTCTTTCAATTCGGAGATGAGCTTTGTCAACTCACTTAATGTAGCTTCCTTCTTATAATTAGTAGTACTATCCTCATTTGATGTTGAAGCAATAATTTTTTTGGTAACGATATTCTCTTTTGGCAACATAAATTTGAGAATTCCATCATCAAAATCAGCTACAATTCCATCTGTTCTTACATTCTCGGGAAGGACATAGGCCTCATTGAATTGCCTCCTTATGTTCATACGAAACGGAGGCCGGTCGCCGGAGACACGGATGATACGAGGCTTCTCGATGCTCCATTTTACTTGGTTTTCTTCGAACCCTACATACAATGCAAAATCAGAACAAATTAATGTTACCCTAAATTGATACATGGAAAATCTACTAATTAATAATATTGTAATTAACACATATACCAGGAATATATAGGGTTAGAATATCAGCTTCAGGCTGCCTCGTCCAATCCGATTTGGGTTTGAAGCTCTCCACACCAAAAGGAAGCCGACGAGAAAACGTGGCCATAGTGTATAAATTTAACTAATTTGATATTATTAGGTTGACAGAACAAAATGTTAATATGTATAATTTGCTTATATATATGTAGCTAGCTAGCTAGATATCCACATATGCATTTAACAATTTTAATTTCTAGATTGAATGTCTTGAGAAAGAGGCTATTCTAATTTGCAGGTTATGGTTTTGTTTAGTTTTATCAAAGTGTGTCCTACTAAGAATTCTTTCTTCAAAATTATTAATGAGCGAATAGAAGGTGATCTCGCTTGCCTTGTACCCTACACAAGGCATTTTACAAGCACCTTATTACACAAGTCAAGATTTCAGTATATCCTTGAAGTGACTTGAATTACATTGGAGTCAGAGGTTAGCGACCAAGCACTCCAATTGATTAAGAGGAAAAAAAAACCAAATTTTTTTAAGGCTTTTCGATTTAGTCTAAAAGGGTTATTGACGTGAAAGATTTTGACGAGTCAGATGACACATATCACTATATGTGAGTGGCTAGAAAGTGTGACTAGCAGAGCGACATATATATATGGCTACAATCGGATAAACGTTAGGTTTTTATATATGAGGCAAACGAAAAATCGCGAAGGATATAAATTGTGTCTTGTAAAACGTGAGTGACAAACTTCTTAGTTTTGTCCAACATCAACAATCTATTAAGAGACGCCAAACATCACTTATTTTCTACCTTCTCGTTAAATTTTTATATATGCTCTTTCCTTCTAATCATTCTCAAGCTTATTCTCAAAACAGACTTTACTTGTTGATCAATACTCAACACTCAACAGCATTTCGTGATGAGAAAACTCGCATTTTTCAGATCGATGACAATTTTAATCTGATTTTCCGAGTTCCGCGGACAACGATCTTCTAAATTCTAATACTATAGTATTCTGAAATAATTAAAGTATATAATTTCTTGTTATTTAAGTCAGAATTACATTTTTATCGAATTTAATTACATGATACGTATGTTTTGATTCTAAGTAAGATCACGTATATATACATTATGTATCGAGTTATTCATGAAAAATATAGTTCAAATAAGTAAATAAATTTACTCCTTGGCTTTTCCATTAGAGGAGGATCCAAAGCTAAAAGCAAGGTAAGCTCCAAAAGCTGCAAGCACAAGAACAGCCACACCCATATTAACCATAGCTTTTTTCTCTTCATTCATATCCAATGCAAAGTCTTGAATAGCTTTCTTAGCAGCATCTACCATTGAAACAATGCTTTTTCCTTTCATTTTCTTCTCTTCCTCTTCCTTATCAACTCGCTTTTGCTTGATTTCCGATCCACCATCCTTGTCAATTCTTGCCCTGTATGCATCTGAACTCGTCTCGGCTTTTTTCGTATCTCTCCTTCCGAGATTTCCTTCTTCAGGCTTATAATTGATCTTTTCCTGGTCAAATTTAGGCTTTCCCTCTGTTTTAGCTTTTTCAAAAGCACTTACTTCAGAAGCACGTAATTTTTCAGCTGTTTCTTCAAATTGATTGAACTTGCTTGCAGGTGAAGTAACCTTTGGAATAGTACTATTTTCACTTTTGAACTTTTCTTTTTCTCCAGGGGAGCTCAAAGGATTCGTAGGCTTGTTAGGAAAGCTAGGATTGGCTTTTGGAGAAGCAATTTCTTGAACCAATTGTGCTTTTGGCTCGGTTTTTTCGTCTTTTTGTCGAGAAGGCAGTCTCATATCTTCTTTTGGTGGAAAAGCAGCTTGTTGTTGTGGTGGAGGAATTAGTTTGGCAGGCTCCTTAGGAAACGGAGGACTAACCACTTGTGTCACAATCTCTTTTGGCATTGTAATCGTTAGGATTCCACTCTGAAACTTGCCACGGATTTCTAACACTTTGCAATTTTGTGGAACTGGAAACGCTTCGTTACAGCGTCTCCATTTTCCGGTGCCGACAATTGCTTGCTCGGCATGAACGTTGACGGTGCGCGTAGCGTGCACGTATGTAACTTTGATTTGCTCTTTCTGAAAACCTGCCAAAAGATCGATATTAAATTAGAATTGATCGAATTTTGAATTAATCCGGCCTAATTTTCTTCCAATCGACAGTTTAACGACCAATCAAACCATCTTAATTGGATAGGAAAATTAAGCATATGTTATCTAGACTTACCGGGGAGATGAACAAACAGAATATTAGCATCGGATTCTTCTTTATATTCAGAATTCGGCCGGAAATCTTCATATTGAACCGAACCTGTAGATTCAGTGTTCAAACCCATTCTTATTTTTATGAACAAATTATTAATTAATATCTTAATCTGATAATGAAGGTTATAGGGATAGTGGCACTTATATATATACATTTTGGATTGTATATTTTGCAATAATTATATTTATTTTTAGTTAATTTGATGATGAAGAAATCGTGTTTCCAATAGAAATGAATAAGGTATAACTTAATTGACATCTTTGTTTTTGCCGCAAATTCTTTTGGAAAAAGCTTGAGTTTTCCTCAAAGCTGTCACATTGGAGTTCTTCTGTGTGTACAGAATAAATAATGATCAGAAAACCCAACAAAACAACATTTAAAACAAGAATTAATTTTCTAATTCCCTATTTTTTCTGCATACGGTGACAGTTGAAATGATGAATAGTGGGTCATTGTGAGATAACGGTGAAAGCTAAAAGAAAAAAAAAAGTCAATTTCCTAATTTCAAAAATTAAGTAAGAATCAATATGCACAACGACCAAATTTGGGATGCTATCTAATTCTAATCCATTGGGTCTTGGTCCGGCCCAAAATTAAATGAAGAAAATCCAATTTTTGATCCTCACGTTTCAACCATAATATTTTTTAGTCTCTCACGTTTTTTCGTTAGTCTAATAAACCTTCATATTTTTATATATCCTCCAAAATGGTCTCTCTACCGTCAACTTTTCCCATGTGGCACCTACGTGGCATTGCGTGGTGCCAACTCATGCCTAATCAGCTAATAGAGCCATAGAATATCGACATGTGACAGCTGACGGATAAAAAAATTGACACAACCACACTTAATCCAGATCACAAAATCAGACAGGGTCGGACCGATTTAAGATCGAACCGGTCCAATCCATTTTAATATTTTATAATTTTTTAATGTTTTATAAAAATTTATTAAATAATAATTTTTTTAAAAATAATTCATGTTTATTTAAACATTATTACATAAAATTAATTTTACAGTTTTAAATTTTAATTAAAATTAATTTTAAATTAATTAGTTTTACAATCTTTATATTCATAATTTAAATTTTAATAAAATTTAATTTTCAAGTAATTAAAAATATAAAAAATATTATTTTAAAATTATTCTCTTAAATGAGAGAAATATTATTCCATCTGACGCGTTTTTATTGGAAACGAAATATACATTTACTATTTTACCTTTTGACTCTCCATCAGGTCTTGAGCTCCTTTTTTATACTTCACGAGCAAAATTGTCAAAGACGTAACTTGATAGGTGAAAAAGTCTGTTTTTACATGACCAATTAGTCTAAATTTACAATAAAAACGTAAATAAATCCAAACGTTTTAAATTTTAATAAAAAATATTTTTAAAGTAATTAAAATTAAAATTATAAAAATGATTATTTTGAAAATTGCACTCTTTATATTAATAATTTTAAAAAATGTTCATTATTTTTTAATTATTTTTAAAATTTTAATTAATTTATAAAAAATTCATAAACAATTATTTATAAAGTATAGTTAATTAATTTATAATAATAAAAATTTAAAAAATAAATTTAATAAGATTTATAATTTATAAAAAAATTAAAACAAAATTGAACGGGACTAAATTTATAAAATATGCTAAATTAATTTAATAATGATAATTTAAAAGATAAATTTAATAAATATTTATAATTTATAAAAAATGACTATAATTTTTTTATTTTTTTAAAAAAATCTGATTGGCTTGAAACAGATCTAATCGGTTTGACATTGATTCGGACCGAACCGGTTTGATTTTGTGACATAGATTAAATGTGGTTGACTTGCCAATTTTTTGATGCGTCAGCTGCCACATGTCGAAATTCTATGACTCTTTTAGCTTACTATGCATGAGTTGGCGCCACGCGGTGCCATATGGGAGAAGTTAACGGTAGATGGACCATTTTGGCGGATATATAAAAACGTGAAGATTTATTAGACTAATGAAAAAACGTGAAGGACTACAAAAATGTTATGTTGAAATGTGAGGGACCAAAAGTTGAATTTTCTCAATTTAAATGGGCCACATGCCGTCCACTATTCTTGGGTTTGGTATTTGCTTGGAAAACCCAAAAGCTCGCCTACAATTCCGGTTCTTCAAAAATGCCGAACATTCGGCTCGGTCGTGGTTTTTTGAGCCGAGTAGCTCTATTTCCTAGTATAGTACTGCTTGAAGACTGACATGATCACGGTCCGGTTTGGCCCGATTCAGAATGGGCGATTTACGATCCTTCAATATATGGAACTAAATTGGAACTGTAATTTTCCTTTAAAGTGAACGGTTTCGATTAGGTTTTAGATGATTCCGATTCAATTTTGTTTCAATTCGACCTTTTGAAAAAACGAGAACTGAAATGGAACCATAAAATTTTCAATTCCAATTCAATTTTAAAACTGAAATGCATTAACTGGTTTGACCCGACTCGATTCTAAAGTTCAGAAATTGGAACTGGGACCGTGGCCATATCTAGGTGAACCCTTTTCAGTACTTTTTGCCTTTTGGGGAGTCTGACTCCTCCAATCCTATTTCTTTCTGACTAGTTTTATGATGGCCGAATCTAAATGAAGATAATAATTTAATTTATGTGCTAAATCAAATTTTAAATTGCCACTACCCTGCCTGCTCATTTCTGAAAACATATTTGTTTTTTAAAAGAATTAAGATTTGGTTTATTTTTCGTTTCATCTTAATCCGTCTTGTCTCGATTCACTTTAACTCTTTTTGATTTAAAATATAATTTAATTTATATCAATTAATCATAATTAAATATATTATATTTTATATTTAATTATACATATCAATCATTTATTATCTATTAATATATTTATTCATATCTCAACTATCCATTAATTCATCCAATCAATAAAATTATATTTAATCATTTAAAATCACAATGAAATACGATGGAATCGAAGGAAGACGGAAAAAACGCACCCTAAATTACTAACGTATAAAAAAAATCAATTTTTTTAATTTTATACGTATTTCTGAGTTGGTATTGTCGATCTGTCGTATTGTATTACGATCCACCTTCTCGATATTAAAGAAAACAGCTGACAGATCGAGACACACGCCACGCTACCAAGTATGAATATAAATTAACCAACTAGTCTCTCTCTCTCTTCCCAAGAAAATCCATGACATCACCATTTTCGTATCAGTCTCAGTAAATCTCACTCTCTATAAAAAAACAATCTTTTTCATTTATTCATAACAAAGTTCTCTCCTTTTCTACAATGTAAGCTCGTAATGCTTTGTTTATGGTAAATTTGTCATTTTTGGTTGATGGGAAGCTTTCATTTCATGGTGTCTTTTCTAATCTTGGGTTCTTTCCTTTTCTGTCCCAACATCAACACAAATGGAAGAAAATAATGAAAGCTTCCTTTTTTTATTTTGTTGGCGTTGACTAAAACTCAAATGTGTACTAATTGATTGAAATATGTTTTGTTTTTTACAGGAGAGTGAAGATGGGTAAGGGTTTAGCTGGGATTTTGTTGGTTTTATTTGCTGCTATGTACATTGTAAAAGCAGTAGATATGAAATACAAAGACCCAAAACAACCGATTTCGGTTCGAATCAAAGATTTGATGAGTAGAATGACATTGGAAGAGAAGATTGGTCAAATGGTTCAGATTGATCGTGAAGTTGCTACTTTTGATACAATGAAGAATTATTTCATTGGTATGTATTATGTCAGATTCTTATGAACTTTTTTATGTGTTGATTGAATTGTTCTTCTTTGTTGTAGCTAAATTGTTTTTCTTTAATGAGGTAGATAGGTAGATTAGAATTTAGAAACTAACTCAAAGGGTGTTTTTCAGCTTCTTTCCCAGAACTCTGTCCGTGGACAGACGAGCAAGAGATTTAATTAATAATTACTGTAGACTGTAGTTTCATGACAGAAGCCAAGGAGCAGTAATCTCAATTATTAACACCCAATGCAATATTTAATTATAGGATTTAAGAAAGAATTGTTTTTTCATCAGTGTGAAAAAGAAAAAAATTGCAATGACCATTTCGAGTCTTGACGGTGAAACCAATAGTATGAACTGTAAAAAATACTCAGTTGGTCGGAGATGTTGTCTTTTGAGCAGGGAGTGTACTCAGTGGTGGAGATAGCAAACCACTTCCACAAGCTAGTGCTCAAGATTGGATTAATATGATCAACATTATGCAGAATGCATCCCTATCTACTCGTTTGGGAATTCCCATGATCTATGGCATTGATGCTGTTCATGGACACAACAATGTTGTTAATGCTACCATTTTCCCCCATAATATTGGGCTTGGAGCCACTAGGCAAGTTTCTCTAGAATTTCAAGGGATTACTTTTTCGTCCATATTTCACTCGTCAGTTCATTGATTTAAATTGTTTTATACAGAGATCCTGATCTAGTGAAGAGGATAGGGGTTGCAACTGCACTTGAAGTTAGAGCTACAGGAATTCCTTATACCTTTGCTCCATGCATAGCGGTAAATCATATGCTGCATCGTCTCTTTTATTATGTTTTATGTCTCAGATATGATGTCACTCAGAAATTATATATAATTTCTTTTTAATAGGTTTGTCGAGATCCGAGATGGGGACGATGTTATGAAAGCTACAGTGAAGATCACAGGATTGTGCAAGAAATGACGGATATTATATTTGGTTTACAAGGAGATCTTCCTCCTGGTTATCAGAAAGGAGTTCCTTATGTCGGAGGAAAGTGAGTAATCATCAAACTTCTTAAAAAATTTGTAGATAGTTTATGTCATAATCTGCTCACATTGTCTATTCAAGAAACTAGCTTCCTACTAAAATTAATTCCAAGGACCATGATATTATGTAAAAGAGAGGCTTTTGTAAAATCCAGCTCCTGAGAAATCCTAGGATACTTATATACGGTATTCTATAAATTTGTCCGTGCTTTACCAAAAGCCCAAAATCGTTTTATAACATCCAAAATGGGTCCTGTTTCTGCTTTTTGGCTTGATTTTATTCACTATTGCATTTCATTGTTTCATTGTTTATGTTCTGAATTTCTGGTAGGGAGAAGGTTGCAGCTTGTTCAAAACACTTTGTTGGAGATGGCGGGACAACAAATGGTATTAATGAGAACAACACTGTAATCAACATGAATGGATTACTTAACATTCATATGCCTGCCTACAACGATTCTATCCTCAAAGGCGTTTCAACAGTCATGATTTCATACTCGAGCTGGAATGGGGTAAAAATGCATGCAAACCGTGAGCTCATCACTGGTTACCTCAAGAAGACCCTTAAATTCAAGGTTTAAATTGCTACCTGGTTTCTGTAATTTTGGAGTGTTTTTTTAGCCCTTTCATATACGAAAGCTTCTTAAATGCTAACTATATCGAGGACTTTTGGTTTCATTTCAGGGTTTTGTCATTACAGATTGGGAAGGGCTTGATAGAATTACCTCACCACCACATTCAAACTACACGTACTCTGTTGAAGCTGCAATTCGAGCTGGTATAGATATGGTTAGGTTCTTGCTTTATGAATTGTGAATTGTGATGATATGGTATCTAGGACAACTCTGGACGAATTATGTAATGATTTTCTCATATTCTTATTCTATGTCTTTATTTCTTGTTTTATTTCAGGTTATGGTTCCATTTCACTATAATGAGTTCATCAATGATCTCTCGTACCTTGTCAAGAATAAATTTATTCCAATGGATCGTATTGATGATGCTGTTCAGAGGATCCTGCTCGTAAAGTTTACCATGGGTATTTTTGAGAATCCTATAGCTGATCTCAGCCTAGTGAATGAACTTGGAAGCCAGGTAGGGTGGTTCCTAGTATATTTCGTTTTGTTTCTTAGTTTTAAATTCCTTAGCCAGGCGTTCTTACCAATTTCAAAACTGGAATCTAAATTATTGCTACTTACAGGCACACAGGGATTTGGCAAGGGAAGCTGTGAGAAAATCACTCGTGTTGCTGAAAAATGGAAAGGATGAAAGTGTTCCAATATTGCCCCTTCCGAAGAAAGCTGGCAAGATCCTGGTAGCAGGTAGTCATGCTGATAATTTGGGTTATCAATGTGGTGGGTGGACAATTAATTGGCAAGGATTTAGTGGCAACAATTCTACCAGAGGTATGATCATATACGCAGGGACGGATGCAGAATAAAATTTTAGTGGGGGCTTTTTTAAAAGTTAGTGCAAGTTTGGGTACCTAAACTCAAATAAATGAAAAAAGTAGTTCCAAATACAGCATTTGGGGGTTGAAACCATAACATCTAGTATTACAAACAACAAATGTTGCCACTACACCGAGCGCATCCCCTTGAATCTCTATAGAAAAATTATCTATAAATATTTTTTCAATGGAGGCATATGCCCCCATTAGCTCTATACTAGATCCGTCTACATATACATAATATTTTGCTAGCTTGCGTGTCAAGTAAGTATTTCCTCGACAAAATATGTATAAGCTTGATGATATTCTTTGTTTCATTTTCAGGAACTACCATCCTTTCGGCCATACATTCTACAGTCGATCCTAGCACAGAGGTCATTTTCCACGATAACCCTGATGCAGCTTTTGTGAAGTCCAATAACTTCGACTACGCCATTGTCGTCGTTGGCGAGCCTGCTTATGCAGAAACTGAAGGTGACAGTACAAACCTTACCATAATGGATCCAGGCCCGGCCACAATAAGAAATGTATGTAAGGATTTGAAGTGTGTGGTTGTTGTCATTTCTGGAAGACCGCTGGTAATCGAACCGTACATGTCGTCTATCGACGCTCTTGTGGCGGCGTGGTTGCCTGGTACGGAAGGGAAGGGTGTGACTGATGTCCTTTTCGGGGATTATGGATTCAGTGGGAAGCTTTCTAGGACGTGGTTTAGAAGAGTTGACCAACTTCCTATGAATGTTGGTGATCCTAATTATGATCCACTCTTCCCCTTTGGATTTGGACTTCAAACTTATTCATCGGCAACCACTGTGGTGGCTAGGTAAAATTACAAAAATACTCCTAAGTTCCTAACATATAGGTCGATTTGATTTTGATTCATACTCTTTGAATTGGTCACTTCTTGAACAGGTCAACCTCAGACAGTGTTGATAGAAGACCGTACTTCATACTCATTCTTTTGGTTGCTGTCGTCATTGCTATTTTTTTCACAGGTATGAATCCGTTCTGTCATATTAACGAAATGTGGCTTTCTAAGTCAAGTTCTTAGTGGAACTCTGCCAAAAAAAGTGGATTTATGTGATAATTTTATTTTCTTCGAGTACATTAGGCTGCTTTTGATGCCATTAGGATTAGGGTTTTGTTTTTCTTAGCTTAGAATGCAGAATTAATCTCCATTGTAGATTTTTCTGGAGCTCACACATGAATTACAATGAGATTCTAAGAATTAGTTTAGGATCAACCAATTTTTTAGCGTTCTTCAATAAACAATGCATGTTTCGTTATGCAGGCGTTCGAAGAAGACTTGGAAGATTGCGGCCACAGAGTGGCCACTATTGTCTGCCTCAAGAACAAAGACTTGGAAGATTGCTGCCACAGAGTGGCCACTATTGTCTGCCTCAAGAACAAAAGCATATCACATACGAAACACCACGATTTCAAGCAATCTCAACTGATTACTCTCTCCCATCCAATTCGCATATAGAATGAACGATGCTATATAATTGGTGTTCAATTCTTTTGTTACATGTTGCGTTTAACAAAATGTAAAGCTACGGAATGATGTGGGATCAATATAGTTACCGGCGCAAGCTCAATGTACTATGTTGATTCTTTATAGAATGCTTGTTACATGATGCAAGTTTTGTTTCCTCAATTAAATTTTGCTAAAAGGAATCATAAGGACTTCATAGTCCCAAAAAAATAGGATTGGCGCTAACATGTAAAAGAGAGGAAACATTGAGGACTAAATATGTAATTAAAAATGAAAAGAGGCTTTTTTTTTTCCTTTATAAATTCCTAATACGACACCTTATCATCCGGCCACACCCTGATCGAGGAAATGAGGCTTTTAGATAACCAAAGTTCATAAATCACATTTTTCATTTTTATTTTTCAATCGACTCAGAAAATCCAGTCATCTCCAATGGCCGGACCCGGACATCTCCACTTCATCACCTCCGCTGGCGGTGGCGCTCATCCTTCTTTGCTGTCACCACCTCCGCCAGCACCCTACGCTCCTCTCAATTTTACCATCTCGTCATCAAATTCAGTTGCTTTTACTTCATCAGCTGCCCGATTCGTATCCCGTCCTCCTCTTTGTCTCCGTTCAGGCCTCCGCCGTCCATTAGGCACCACTGTATCAGCTTCCATCGGTTTAAGTAGTCAATCAACGGTAACTGAAAGCTCCGGCGAGTCAAAGCCCAAGCAGCCTCTACTGGAAATCAAGGAGTTGAAGGCTGTGATTGTAGAGAACAATCAGGAGATTCTTAAAGGCGTTAACCTCGTCATCAATGAAGGAGAGGTCACAATAATGTTTTTTTCATTCTTTCAATTTTGACTACCCGTTGACTCGCTTACTTTGTGCAGCTTATTAGATTTTGGTATCTGTTATATTAAAAGAAGCAGCTTTTTGTATTTTGAATTTTAGTTGAGCAAAATATTGAGTTAGCTTTTCACTGAGAATCAATGATGAGATTCTAATGTATCCGTGACCAAGTTGTCTGTAAACCATTCAATTTGCTAATTTCTTCTTTAATGTTCCGTATTTGATCATTTATGCATGCAAATAATGCTTTGAATTCTTTGTTTTGGGTTTAGGTACATGCTATTATGGGAAAGAATGGTTCGGGGAAAAGTACTCTGTCTAAGGTTGGTTCCTAGTCATACTCTCATTTTGTTTTGTAAGTTCCATGGAAATTTCATTCAATAGTCAATTCCACGGCAATGTTCCAATTGTATCATTATGCTTCTTCTCATGAATAACGAACTACTTTAGCCTTCCTTTTCACTTGCTTAGATATTTAGGCTCCTGTGATAGAGAATGTAGTGAAATATATGTTTCAGCCATGAGTTTAATCTCTTAAATTGAGGAGTAATTTCATTGTTCTTTCTCTTCTATTCCCTTTTTTTACCAATTCTGTGAAGAGCTATTTCATAGTTGTAATGTTTTTTCCGTCTGCCATAGCTTTTTTGCTGCGGTTGTGATTTTTACATCAAAAACTATTCTACAAGTGTAACGGTAGGTGTCTAGCGCCATTCCTCCTCTGAATCTGACCACAAAGTTTTATACGTGGCAGGTTATCACTGGCCACCCAGACTACGAAGTAACCGGAGGTAGTATTACATTCAAAGGGGAGAACCTGCTAGAAATGGAGCCAGAGGAAAGATCACTTGCTGGTATTTTTATGAGTTTCCAATCCCAGTTGAGATCCCCGGTGTAAACATTGTCGACTTCCTGCTCATGGCTTACAATGAACGTAGGAAAAAACTTGGCGAGCCAGAACTTGGTCCCCTTGAGGTATTTTAACTATAATGCTCTGCCTTTTTAGCATACTTTACCTGGTTTAACATAATATTCATAATCCTTTTGCTGTGGGGTTCTTATTCGACCCTTGTAGCTTGCTGAATGAATTTACAGACAATCTGACGGAATAGTCTATTGTTTTTGCTTCATCCACATGCCTTATGACTCTGCACTATATAACTCTAAATGTATTGTTCTTGCAGTTCATTCAGTTCCTGTCTTCCAAACTTGATCTCGTGAACATGAAGTCTGATTTTCTTGGTAGAAATGTTAATGAAGGATTCAGTGGTGGTGAAAGGAAGCGCAATGAGATTCTACAGCTTGCGGTAAATTGTTGAACTTTTCTGTTCAATAGATGTTTCCATCTATCTAATATAACCTGAAGATGTGAAAGGCAGTCAAGTAGTTTGATTGCCGACATTTTTACATTTGAACTGGGACCTTGTACTATTTTAGTTAACTTTATTCTTTCTTATTAAAATGGCAAAGCTCATAAATATTTCATTATTTCTTCATGTGGATTTATCGCTGTTTCCTATGTTACCGCTTTAAACATGCTGTGTCCATTGTGCATGGTAGGTTCTTGGAGCTGACTTGGCTATACTGGACGAAATAGATTCTGGTTTAGATGTTGATGCACTCAGAGATGTTGGGAAGGCCGTCACTGGACTTTTGACTCCGAAGAAATCTGTTTTGATGATAACTCATTATCAGCGGATTTTTGATACTATTCAACCAATGTATATCCATATCATGGTGAGTGGTCTTTTGTTATGAAAGGATTGCAATGCTTTTCCTTTTATTTTGAGCTGGGAGCTGCTTCTTATATTTGTGATGATTCAGGATGGTGGGAGAATTGTGAAGACTGGAGATATCTCTCTTGCCAAACTTCTTGAGAATGAAGGTTATAAATCGTTTGCAGCAACATAAAGGCTTGTCTGGTATTCCCTCTAGTTCTCTTAAACGGCAATAGATTTTCTTATGCTCTAAATTTTATATGTTCCTGAGGTTTTGTTGTAGTTACGAGTCTTTTAAATGGCTTTGCAGGTAGATAACAATAATTCAGTTTTCATCTTTTTAGAACTTAGAAGACAATGTGTGAGAGATTGGCCTGGTTGCGAGATTAAATGATACTGGACACAGGTTACCACCAGAAAGTTCTCAGAAATGGTATGCCCGTACAGACATTATTTTCTTCATTTTGCTGTAGTTATAAGGGCAAACCCCGGTGCGCTAAGGCTCCCCGCTTTGGGGGGGTATGGGGGAGGATGTCTTAGTACGCATCCTTCCTCTTACAATTGCAAAAGGCTGTTTCCGTGATTTCGTTGTAGTTATAATTGAAATAAATATTTTAGGAGAGAATGAAGATTTACTAGGTTGTTATCATCAAACTTCTACTAAATTCACCCAAATGAAGATTTTTCGAAAGTGTTTTCACATAATGAGCTGAAAAGAAGAAGAATTCGTAGAGTTTTTGATGATATGGGATTTAGAGAAGATCGATTTGTCAAATTTTGCTTTACTTTCCTCTGCCTTCTCGTGTCAGGTGGATCAACCATCAGTGTTGGTATCATTTTATTTGGAGAAATTACTACGAACAAAGATGGGGAATCGATGTAGACTTGGAGCTTTTCCTGACCTCTTTTATATTTGTTCAAGATGCATTCCATTGTTGATTATTGAAAAATGCTTCATCAGTGATCAGTTTTGAGTTAATACTTAATTGGAAAATCACCTTACATTCATTGATCCCATTGTAGTCTGTAAATTTTGTTGAAATCCAATCATTTGGCGAATTATTTTGATTTCAGTCTCTTTGTTTGTTCCACCACTTGTTAATTGCTGTTGGAGTCAGATATCTTGTTTGGCAGAACATACATTTACCAGGTGGAACCAAGAACATATCTGACAGAAATCTGCTCATTCTGAGTACCAATTATGACATAAATCTGCTTCTTACACATCTACCTAGAGCTGACCAATTGAAACCAAACATATTCTCATCTGGCAAAAGATAATTAATTTTGTCACATTTTTAATCCTTATCGTGTGGTTTAACAACTTTAATGTTACGTTATGCGGAATAAATAAAGCGTCAGAGAATTGGCTAATTAGTGAATGAGGAATTAAGTAAAATTATACAATTGATGATCCATATATGGAAATGTTTTTTGAAGCATAATTAGAATAACTTTGTAAAGTACTATAGTAGATGAAATTAAATAAGTAAATATGTTGCTTAACATTATGATTGTAAATATATTTTTAAGGGTAATTTTCTCTTATACTCTTTTTGTGAAGTACAGTAATTTTTCTCTTATACTGAAATTGAGATAAAGGTGCAAAAGCAAATAAGCCATCTATCATTGACAAGAATTTTTGGTATGTTAGTAGTGTATCTGAATTATATTCCGTCTTATTTTAGATATCTAAAATAAATGTGTTATTTGTAAGGGTGGTAATTTGTTCATGTTCATTTGAACACTCGTGTTCGTTCGCAAAAAAGTTTGTTCGTATGCGTTCACTTTTAAACACAATCATAAGCGAACGAATGAACAAACATAAACGAACATGATAATTCATTTTAGCTCAAATTTTTAAATTCATTTGATCACAAGTTTGTGATGATTTTTTAAGTTAATTTTTTATTTATTTTGTCAAATATGAGTGGTTTATTTTTAAATAAACTTTATTTATGATAGGTAAGTTAAGAAAATTGTAACATAACTCAATTAATTCAAAATATTATTTAATGCGAATATAAATGAACATGAACGAAAAATAGAACTAAAATATGAACATAAATGAACATTCGTACAGTTTATTTTTATTCGGTTCGTATTTGTTCGTGTTTGTTCATTTACCATCTCTAATTATTTGTCATTTTAATAATAGTCACATTTTTTATTGATGTGTAGAGCAAGACGGAAATCATAAAACGTGTTTTAGACACAAAACGAATATGCGTGTAATATGTAACACCTAAACTTTAGCTAAAATGAAACTTACTCAACCAAAACGTAAACAATACAATCTTTTGTTAATCTTCTGTCAAAATTTTTATATTTCAATCCGATACAATACATTAATTTCGATTTGAATTTTTACGATTATGAAAAATCTACTATCCATCCATTTAAATGAATTCGTTATTACTGTTTTGAATTAATGAAATCGTATTACTTTCCAAACAAGTAAACGATAATTTTAACAAGAGAATGCTGGCAATCTCCTCATGTGGTTGACCGTTGACCTTTCTTTTTCACCACAACCGACGCCATTTTTATTCTCCCACCAAAAACACAACCACACAGACAGACAAACAATCTCTCTCTCTCTCTCTCTCTCTCTCTCTCTCTTTCAGAGCAGTCCTTGCATCGTAGTACTTTCCATTTACAACAACTTCATATACGTATACAAATTTGGAGAGAAAGAGAATATAATCTGAGCTTTGAAGCTAATAAAGCTTCACTCTTTATCTCTCTCTCTCTATATACATTACAAGCAACCCGATTCGGATCCACAATTGAGTTAATTTCTCTCTTCAATGGCTTCTATAGCCAAATTCTTCTTCTTCTTCCTTTGTAATGTTCTGTTTGTATTGAATGTCGGTGCCTCACGAAAACAACAACAGAGTAAAGTTAACTCTCATTCGGGTTCAGGTCAAATCAATTCCAATTCGGTCCTGGTTGCTTTACTCGACTCTCATTACACGGAACTAGCTGAGCTTGTAGAGAAGGCGCTTCTCTTACAGACACTTGAACAAGCAGTTGGTGAGCATAACATCACAATATTCGCTCCCAAAAATGAAGCTCTCGAACGCGATCTCGACCCGGAATTCAAGCGATTCCTGCTCGAACCAGGTAATTTGAAGAGTCTACAAACTCTTCTCCTCCACCACATTGTGCCGAAACGAATCGGATTCAACGAGTGGCCTGAGTTGCCGACTGAGTCGACTCATCATCACACTCTGAGTCGCGACAAGGTCGAGTTGTCGGCGTCGGGTCAAGATGGGAAACTGGTGGGTATGGCTAAAGTCGTGAACTTGAACGCTATCGACCGTCCAGATGGAGTCATTCATGGGATCGAACGGCTGTTGATCCCTCGATCCGTACAGCAAGATTTTAACAATCGCCGGAGTTTGAGAGCGATATCTGCAATTAAACCGGAGGGAGCTCCTGAGGTTGACCCGAGAACGAATAGATTGAAGAAACCAGCTCCGGCAGCAAAACCCGGCTCGCCGCCGGCTTTACCGATATACTACGCTATGGCTCCAGGTCCAGACCTAGCTCCAGCTCCGGCGCCGGGACCCGGTGGGCCCCGCCACCATTTCGACGGGCACAGTCAGGTGAAGGATTTCATTCACACTCTGCTACATTACGGAGGGTACAACGAAATGGCCGATATTTTAGTGAATCTAACTTCGTTAGCCACCGAAATGGGGAGGCTCGTATCGGAAGGTTACGTTTTGACGGTTTTGGCGCCAAATGATGAAGCTATGGCGAAATTGACGACCGATCAGTTGAGTGAACCTGGCGCACCAGAGCAGATAATGTATTATCATATAATACCAGAGTATCAGACAGAGGAGAGTATGTATAATTCCGTTCGACGGTTCGGAAAACTCCGATACGATACTCTCCGCGTGCCGCACAAGGTGGTGGCGGAGGAGGCTGATGGGTCGGTTAAATTCGGCCAAGGAGACGGGTCGGCTTATCTGTTCGATCCCGATATTTACACCGATGGACGAATTTCGGTTCAGGGGATTGATGGAGTCTTGTTCCCGGCAGAAGAGACCCAGAAATCGGAAACTACGACGGAGAAGAAAGCGATTAAAGTTGCCGCCGTCAAACCCAGACGAGGTAAGTTTTAATTACAATGATTAGTCTTCAATTCATTAATATTCCGGGTTAAAAAATGTGACCTTTCGGTCTGATGATTGCTAATTTGGTCTAATCGGAAATGAATGCGCTACCGGTGAACTGGCACGGTGGTGGGGTTCGGGAGGGGAACGTGAGAGGGACAAAAGTGTCGGTGGGGATTATAGGGTAAAATTGTCTTTTAGTATGTTTGCTTTTCTTTGATTGTTTGGTTGGGATGATTTCATGTAGGGTAGGGTTTCTACCTTGACCAATCAAACTTTGCTTACTTTTTATCTCTTAAGTGAGGAGATTATGCTGATCAAAGCTTTAAAGTTGATGCCTTGGGATATAAGTTTTGAATTTGCAAACCCTTTTCCATCTTTCAGCCCCACTGTTTAGTCCAAAAAACGGTTGATTTTAAGAACAAGTTTGGTTCAATGACGGTTATTTAATTGCATTTGCTCTCCTTACCAGTGATTTTCACCAATCCTCTCTTCTTTACTATTGTATTTTTGACAATGTAGCATGAGCATTTTGGTTTTACGAGTAGGAAGAGTATTCCTTATAGCTTAACAGCATGGTTTAAGGAAATGCTTTAGATAATTGCAAAACTCTAACACGACGATAACTTGTTTTTTTGAGCCATAATGCCGTAATTTCTTCTGCCAATCACAACTTTACCGAACTAAAACCTTATATATGGTTGTTGTTGGATGCTCCATTCTAACTTATGATTGGAGATCGTACCAACTTTAGATCATTTCAAAGCTAAGGGAATATTTATTATTTTTTGATTGCTACATTGTCAATAGTAGTTGATTTTAACTTCCCATCCATTCAGTTGGTCAAAGGCTAATTATATTCACAATCCACGCATGCTTTCCTCTAGTAAGAATTATCAGGGTCTGTATATGATTATGATATGACATAATACCTTACTTACATCTTATCATATGATTATCTATTTTAAGTCATATTACTGATTATTTGAGTTTTATGATTATCAGGGTAGCTGTTTAGGCAAGTTAAGAAGAAACTGTGAAAGATACTGTTTTGTGTTAGGTGATTCTGAAACTAAAACGAATTTTGAACTACTCATCCAACAACCCTCTGTGCATATGTATTTGATTTTTTTTCAACTAGCACTTTACCATAATTTTCGTAAACCTATATCAGTATAACGGCCCATTGATAAAGCATGTTCTTGTTTGCCAATATGTACACAAACTGTTTGAATTACTGGGAAACAATGCTTAATTTATTCTTTAAGGTTGTAAACTAGACGTGAAATTAATCGTATAGATGATGAAGGAAACTAAAGAGTGTAGTGCTTGAATGCAATGGTTTTTAAGGTGTGATGAGATTCCAGAGAATAGTGTAAAGAAAGGAACTTTCTTGGATATTCCCAGGCTGATAAATTGTCGGCAAGGAGGAATTGTATTGTATAGCTACCAAATGGCTGTTGTTATGTTGTGTCCGGAGAGGAAGAATTAGATACGAATTAGTTAGTAGCAGATTTGTATAATTAATGAGAATAAAATGGTGTTGTGGAATCTTGACTAGCTCTCTCCTACTACTACGTCTTGTCTTCATTATTGATCAACATTACATAATTGATCTTCTTGTTGTTTTCTGTCACGCTTTGTTTAACATAGTTTTTATATATACATATGGGACCTTCTAATACATAGATGGACTGCCTTCTATAACATGCAAATTTCTGTTTTTTTTTTACCAATTGAGCCATGTCATCTTTGTATAGCATCTGTAATAGTGCAATAAGTTTTGACTTGAGGCTTACTGATTAGTTTCATAGATTTAAATGTGTGTAGTGTACTTGATGTTTTTTTTCTCTGTTTTGTTAAAAATGGTAATTTAAGGCTAATAATTCAATAATTAAAATGTGTATGACAGGTAAATTGCTTGAAGTGGCATGTAGGATGCTTAGTACATTTGGACGAGATTCTCTTTTCACAACATGCCATTGAAATTTGTCTCGTGCTTATTAAAAACAAAACTTCAAACAAGAAGAAAGGTATGATTCCAACTTCTTTTTTTCAATTACAGATTTGCTTTAAAGGTATTAAAAACAGTTATATGCATGATTATTGAACACTAGCTGTTATCGTAATGGGTCTGATTACTTGAATAAGCTCACTAAAGCTTTCCTACAATATGATCACACATACACACAAAAAAAGCTATGAATTGGGTAATGTTGCTTTCATGAACACGAAAAAGAAAAGAAAACTCATCTTTTGTTTTAGTTTTTATTTAGCTTTGCTTTCAAGTGAAGAATATATTCTCACACTTGAGATAGATTATATACTTAGTTCACAATTCATCCTCATCCTTTCACAGAGTTAACAATTTAATCCTCATTCTTTCATTGATGCAGGTCAGCATTGTACAAAAGCCCTTTTTATGAACTGTGATTTGTTTTCTTTTCTTTTTAAATTCATTATTCCCTTTCTTGCTTGCTGGGAAGAAGATGGGAATTTTTAGTGAATTAAAAAAAAATCTGTGTGATGCCATTAATATTGTAATATAGGAAGCCATTGAAGATCTTTTACTAGTAACTATGTATGTGTGTATGAATTTGGGTGGAGATGAGCTGTCAATTTCTGGTTGGTGGGAGTATTAATTTTTTTGTGGTCATATTAGAACAAACAGTGGAGGAGAAAGAAAGAGATGTCTGTGTCACTTCTACAAGTGGGGGGATTCCCTCCCACTCAATAAAAAAAATAAGGATAAATTTGTAAACAGAAAGAAACATGTGGGTTATATCTAATAAATAATGAAAATTCCTTTTTTTTTTTTCCCCCTTTGTTCTCATACTGTATCATTTACTAATAATTAATGCAAGCCTGTTCAGATTTCTTTGTTGATTTGCTGGGAATTATGAGCCAATCATCTAACTCCAAGATTATACTTTAATGTTTACTACTACCTCTGTCTCTAACTAATTGTCGATTTTCCTATACAATTTACATAGAAAAACTCACGATTAATTAGGAACGGAAAGAGTATGTATTTTAATCTCCGTGGAAATGAAATATAATGTTTAATCGAGTTTAGAACCTGAGAAATTCTCAGGTCACTACTCTGTATCCAAAAATCACATACCTTCTCTAGAAGGATTAACATTGTTGACCACAAGCTTACTATCACTAGGTTTGTAGGAATTTTTTAGGTAATTCTTTCTTGTTTTTAAACATAAAGAGGATTGTTTTCGAACTAGTCAAAATCAAATTCCTATCTACATCAAATTCCTATCTACAAACGGACGAGAGATGTAGATGAAACGTAGAATGATAAAAACGTAAAAGAACGAAAGTTCCTATTATTAGATTAAAACAACATTATAAAACTTTGAAGTAAAAAATAATAAAACATGGAGGACTGCATAACACAATAAACATATTTTAATAAGGATCAAATTGTTTATATAAATTTATCAATAACCAAAAGCGAGAACGTCGGAGCAAAGTTCCCACCGATCTTACGCTCTGGGATCAAGTTCTGTCAGCACTTATCCGGATGTTGCTAGAGATAAAAACCATTCTAGAACATAAGAACGCTGAATCCAAGTTCCTGAAGGAAGGGATTTTAAGGCTGTTTTTGTTGTTGATTCCTGAAAGTCGAAACGGATTACAACTTGGACCCTCATGAATATCTACGCTTAATCTGGTATTCAAATATGGGCCTCAAATAAAGGTAAATGGGCCTCAGTTTGTGTTGGCTTTTAAACATTTTGGGCCTTCAGATTATAGGCCTTGTATTTTTTTTAAGCTGACCACATAAGTTTAGAGTGATGTTTAATCTCCGACAAAGAAAATCAAAATCTTTTGACCAAGCCGACTTCGTTTTACAAGCTCACATTTGAATCAGATGGATCGAAATCAAACTAAATTTTTTTGATCAATGATCGGTTCGTTTATAACTGAACTTATTTTTTAGAAGGAAACTGTAGTCGGAAAAATCCGCTGACCGAAGCAGGCCGGACAAGCTCGTCCGGACGAGCCAAAGGCAGCAACATAATCTCGAAAATAAATGATGCTTATAGATGGACTTCATGGACCTCCAAAATAAGATTAGTAATTAGAATTATACCTTAAAAGATTGATGCATAAAGAATCCTTAATTATTCCGATGCAATTATCATATCTAAAAATCCTAATTATCTCTCCTACATATATTTCTTTGTTCACTGGGTATATATACAACATATTTTTTAGAGACACTCTTAAAACCCCCTCTCCAAGAGAGAATTTAAATAGCTACGTCTCCTATTTTCCTTATTTGTTTTGGAGGTTTCAATCGGACCGTGATTTTTGGTCAAAAAAAATTCAAAAACATACAATAATCAATAAAAACCGGTTAAACTGAATCAAAATAGACTCATTCGGTTGACCTAATCAATTTCTATCACACACTTTTTACCTTTCACAGACTACCAAACATCGATTGGATCGAAAACTAATCCGAATTCCCAACCTAATACTAACACTTATGGGGTTTGGACCTTGTTGGTGAAGTTAAAAAGAAAAAGAGTGGACCAAAGCTTACTAAAAACAAGACCAATCAATCAAACCGAGATTAACTCCGGCCAAATCCATTCTCACCAAACAAACGCGTTTTCCAGTTTCCTTTCTCACATCTCTCTGTGTATCCTAAAAAGGACCATTGTCCAAAAACACAGGACAACACAAAGGTACCTTTGTCTCATTATTAAATTTGTAGTATAAAATTCCCATACTTTCACCACTTCCCTTTCTATCTCTCTCTCTCTCGCACAATATTCAACTCTCAGCCGACCTACTTCACCAATACCCATCTCTGGTTTTTGCCAAGATCTTCTCTTTTCAATTGGGTCTTCATAAATTTGAGTTTTTTATCTTCCACTTTACACTAGTTGACACCTGTAAGTGTTCAACTCTGAATTGGTTGCTTTGATTTCATTGTTACTTGATTGTTTACTTATTAGTACATCTTAGTGTTAGTTGTAGTTTGTGCGGGGTAATAGATGGTTTTTGATGCTTGTTGTGTAGATATGCGATAGCTATTAAGTGAACTATTGTGGTTTTAGTATACTTTTTTTTTGTCAAAGTCCTGAAGATTAGATCTGTTGACTACACCAATTATTGGGGTTTAGAGTTTGATGTTGAAGGAATTTGGTTTCGAGTGATTCAGTTTCGATATGGGGAATACTTGTGTAGGACCAAGCATTGCTAAAAATGGAATCTTTCAATCTGTTTCTGCTGTTGTGTGGAGGTCTAGATTACCCGATGAGGGCTCAGTTTCCAATGGCAATGGGGATAATGCAAGTGAGGTAGCATCTAATAATGAGCCCGAATCTCCGGTTCCGGTTGTTCAGAACAAACCACCGGAACAGATAACAATGCCTAAGCTGGAAACTAGAGCAGAAGAAGCTAAACCGGAGACTAAACCGGAAGTTAAACCGGAAAGGCCTTCAGATAAAGCCAAGAAGCATATTTACATGAAGAGGGTACCTAGTGCAGGGCTTAAAGCTGATGTCTTACAAAGAAAAACTGAGAATTTCAAGGAATTTTACGTTTTGGGTAAGAAATTAGGACAAGGGCAATTCGGGACAACATTTCTATGCATCGAGAAGGCGACTGGAAACAAATACGCTTGCAAATCTATTGCCAAGAGGAAATTGCTCACTGATGATGATGTTGAGGATGTGAGGAGAGAGATTCAGATTATGCACCACTTGGCTGGGCATCCGAATGTTATTTCGATCAAAGGTGCTTATGAGGATCCAATGGCAGTCCATGTAGTTATGGAGTTGTGTGCTGGTGGAGAGCTTTTCGATAGGATTATTCAACGAGGGCATTTTACTGAAAGAAAGGCGGCTGAGCTTACAAGGACTATAGTTGGTGTTGTGGAAGCTTGCCATTCTCTAGGAGTGATGCATCGAGACCTTAAACCAGAAAATTTTCTTTTTGTTGATGAGCGAGAGGATTCTCTTCTTAAGACAATTGACTTTGGATTATCAGTATTCTTTAAACCAGGTATATGATTGCTTGTTGTTATATCTTTTTGGAACATAAATGTGCATTCTCATTAGCACAATCAAGTCATATTTTGCATGGACCAATCATGACCTTAGTAAACTTTTTGTTTGTTTGTCGATTCAGCATCTGCATTTGTATTACATTGTGATATCTTTCATTAGAAAAACTGGTTGTTATCCATTTTCCAGTATGCTACTGATGGCTTCGCTTTCCAGCCTCTAGAAATAAGAAAGTCCTGGGTTTATTCTCCTGAAATTATCATGATAATAAATGAGCTAAAATTCTTAAGTTTCTTACTTAAAAGTATTAGGATTTGGGAGATTCTTCCATAGTGCTGATCATCCATAAGTAGTATGAAAAGAGAATCTTAGTTCTTCTTACGACTTTCACAATTTGGCAATCTCAATATTTGTATGACTTGAAGATGCTTCTGAAACTATGGATTATTTGTGTTTGATTTATCCTTTCCTCTTCCAGGTGAAAAATTTACTGATGTTGTCGGCAGCCCTTACTATGTTGCTCCAGAAATTCTCCGAAAGCATTATGGTCCGGAGGCAGATGTGTGGAGTGCAGGAGTCATCCTTTACATTCTTTTAAGTGGAGTGCCTCCTTTTTGGGCTGGTCAGTATTTTGTTCCCTAATTGCTAAGGTTCAACACTTGCAGATATTCACAATGTAAAGATATTTAATACCACCTTTTCCTTTGCCATGATCATCAAGAATCGGAGCAAGGCATATTTGAACAGGTTCTCCATGGTGATCTTGACTTTTCATCAGATCCCTGGCCCAATATCTCCGGAAGTGCAAAAGATCTGGTGAGGAAGATGCTTGTTCGGGATCCCAGAAGAAGGCCGACAGCTCATGAAGTCTTATGTGAGTCTTTGCAAACTTCAATTATTTTGATTTTTTCATATTTGATTTGTGATTATTAAATTTTTTCCCATCTGTA
Source organism: Rutidosis leptorrhynchoides (assembly GCF_046630445.1). Taxonomy (NCBI): domain Eukaryota; kingdom Viridiplantae; phylum Streptophyta; class Magnoliopsida; order Asterales; family Asteraceae; genus Rutidosis; species Rutidosis leptorrhynchoides. Next base: position 36,073 of record NW_027266875.1, on the reverse strand, counting down.
AATTAACTTGTGCTTCAAATTCCTGTTAGGCCACCCATGGGTACAAGAAGATGGTGTCGCTCCTGACAAGCCTCTTGATTCTGCAGTATTGAGTCGATTGAAGCAATTTTCAGCCATGAACAAGCTAAAGAAAATGGCTATTAGAGTAAGTCCCTGAAATCAAAAGACAGATCTCTAAATAAACATACATTATTTTTGCCGTAAATAATTTTATTTTCTATTTCAGGTGATTGCAGAGAGTTTATCTGAAGAAGAAATAGCTGGCCTGAAAGAGATGTTCAAGATGATCGATGCTGATAACAGTGGTCAAATAACTTTTGAAGAACTTAAGGCTGGTTTGAAAAGAGTTGGAGCTAATCTGAAAGAGTCTGAAATTTATGATCTAATGCAAGCTGTAAGTAATGAAGTTGGATCCGTCGATGATATATATATGCATGTGGATGCTTATATATGGTTATTCATAGTATTACTGTGAAATTGCAGGCTGATGTAGATAATAGTGGAACAATTGATTATGGTGAGTTTGTAGCTGCAACACTGCATTTAAACAAAATCGAGAGGGAAGACCATCTGTTTGCAGCATTTTCCTACTTTGATAAGGACGGAAGTGGATATATTACACCCGACGAGCTTCAACAAGCTTGTGAAGAGTTTGGCATTGAAGACATCCGTCTTGAAGAGATGATTCAAGAAGTTGATCAAGATAATGTAAGTTATAACTTTCACTCACACTCAGAGATTTAGTTATTAGAAGAAGAATTGCTGTGTTTTATATACTAAATTGCGTGCTACTATATGTGAATTTGGCAGGATGGGCGAATAGACTACAACGAGTTTGTGGCGATGATGCAGAAAGGAACTATAGTTGGTGGTGCTGCTATCAAAGGGTTAGAACATAGTTTCAGCATGAGCTTTAGAGAAGCATTGAAACTTTAATTAATTCGCCCCCTTAGCTGTGGTGAGTGAGCGAGTGAATCTCAACGTTTCGGAAATTATTTACTTATATAACTTTGTATAGATGAATGAATGAATAGTAAAAGAAACAGCAGCAGTTGAATTTTTTTGTTGAATTCATTCAAATCTTAATCTCTTGAAAATTACAGCCTCGTTCATATCCCTGTAAACTATAATCGAATTACTTGTTCTGGGAACCAATATAGATTCTTGATGACGAGAAATCGAATGAGAAACTAGAATTCACTTATTCTGCCCACATGGTAAAACTATAAAAACTACTGCCCAAATAAGTTTACATTTGTAAGCAAGTTCTCAGGTCCATTACAGACAACCATCATTCTACACTGACTTGAGTAACAAGTAATAGTGAAACTATCAAATACCTTCGGGAAACTCAAAACTCTGACTTGTCTGAGTTAAGTCTCTTTAATCTGTTTGTGAAAGAAACGGTAACTTAGGGAAGAAGTTTCTTCATTCCTGCTTTGGATCCATTTTCTTCGAGCTGGATCTCGACTGAGTTGTTTTTTTGAAGTGTCTTGACGTATTCCTTCATAAGGTTGAACTTGTTGTTACCTAGCTGATAAAAAGTAATCCCATGGATATATTCCAGTTTTATGCAAATCTTCAAAAACTAACCTGAACAACCAAAATGACCGGATTTTTCCACCAGCATGCATGATGATGGATTGATGGTGTTACAAAAACTTTCTGAAACTTACAAAAACAAAACAATGTGACCTCAATTAGGTCTGACACATTTGTTGCTTTACTGAAAGTTTGCAGGAGGACGATTCTTAAGATCAGATTATGAGGTAATACAAATTACTCCCTCCGTCTTGCAATACATGTTTTTTTATACTTCTCATTTTGTTTCAAAATAGACGATTTTATCTAGATCAAAATATGTTAAATTTTTCAGACGTTGAGAGACGGAGGGAGGGAATACTGATCAATCCATTTTGATCAATTAATACGATCATACAATCCATTTTGGGAACACTTACACACTTGGGTGCTTGGAGGGAGAATCTAGTGAGACGAAGAGCCACTTCAGTTCCATGAACGGCCCTTCTAATTGCTGTTTGTTATTGCTGACATTGTTTTGCTTTTCGTTTCCATAGGGACCCAATGTTTCCTAAACTAAACAAACAGGGACTTAAATGACGTAAAAAAAAGTACAAGGACTCATATGTTTTGAAGTCAACATAAAGTCAATCCAATTGACGGCTGCGTCATTTTCAATCAAATAACGGCGCTGATCTATCTCGAGTTGCGATTTATATATATATATATATATTTTTTTTTTTCAAAATAAAAAAATTCCTCATTTAATTTCTGTGTATCAATAGAAAAAAAAACCCTAATTTTGTTCCTCTTTTCATCGTCTCCCTCTACTCAACCTGAAAAAAAAACCCAATTCTTGAATGGCGACGGCGCGTGAACAGCCATCGAGTAGCCGCGGAAATGCATACGAATCTGAAAGTGGAGGTTTCGGGAAGTTTAGGAAGAAAACGAATCGAAGGTCTCACCAATCGACACCTTATGATCGGCCTCCGACGGCGATAAGAAACTCTCTACCCAATAACGTAAGTCGTAGTTGGTTCTCCAGAATCGTCGATCCGACTCAGAGGCTCATTACTTCCAGTGCTCACTGGTTCTTCGATTCGGTTCGAAAACGTCTCCCCGCTCCCATTACGCCGTTGGTTGAGCCAGGTTAGGATTCATCTTCGTTCTTCTTTTCCTTGTATTTGTTCGTTTTCTTCATGGAGAATTGCTCGTGTTTGTTTGCAGCCGTTGTTTTTTTGTCAAATACTTGTTAGGGGTTTAAGCCCCCTGTAACGCCTCTACTTAATAATTGATCAGTAATTGGGAGAAATTTGTGGCGCTTCGTTGCAACTTCTGTATGAATTAAATGAATAGTCACCGTTTGAAGATAATTTGGTTGTATTGATCGATAATTTGCTATCAACTATTTGCTTTAAGTTAGCCATTGGTCTTAGGAAAGCATGGTACCAGATAGTTTTAGTTGGATGATGCTTATAATATGAAGCTTCTTATGTGAATGATGTACTGCTACTAAATGATTTGTGGCATCAATTGTTACACAGATAGTTTTTTTTTTTTTTTTTAATTTCACTATCTATGAGATATATTATTGTCACTGCCTTCATAATTGTAATTGATTTCTTGTTTTGACCAGAGCGGGACCATGATGCAAGAGATGATGTACATCAACCTGTTCTTCACTCGGTAAGTTTAGTGCTTATGCATCATTTCTGTCTTAAGAAGTCCTCCAAGGCTCCGTGTCATTTTTTTCTTTTTCCTTGCTTCTTGAATCTATGTTGTATTGATTATCATGTCATCAATGCTCTGTTATTGTACCATCCATTATCTTTTCCTTTTCCCTCTGTTGAAAGCTTGACTGGTATTTTGTGTTATGTAACTATGGGAAAGAAGGATCCTAGTGACTTGCATGGAGGACCGACCAGTGGACCTGACAGACCAACCACCAGCTCTCACCATGGAGAACTTACCGATCTTGAGAAAATTTTACGGCAGAAGACATTTACCAGGCAAGTATTGCAGTTGCAAGATTCATGCACGTAAAAAAAGAAAATTCATGGGGGCCCTTTCACTGTCTTGTTATTGGACTAATTCTTCCAGCTGTTCTTGTTTGCGTGGTATTTATTTATTTATTATTTTTTCGTGACTGGCGTTAGTCCAAAACAGCTACTTCTTTAGACTTTTCCCATGGTAGAAGTTCACATAGGTTATGAACTATCGTAATTTTGTAGAATTTTTATGGTGTGTTCCTGCAGAAACTGTAACATTTCTATTTGTCTTGACATGTCAGAGCTATAGAAGCAGGACTTCTGAATTTGGTGGTTTTTTGTTCCCTTCAAAGTAATGACAGTGAATATAATACTTTTTATCCTCAGATCTGAGATTGAACGCCTGACTTCCCTATTGCATTCAAAAACTGTTGATTTACCAATGGGGAATGAAGAGAAGAGACCAGAACTTATCCCTATTCCTTCTGATCGAATGGAGGAAATCCCAAAAACTGCTGCCAGAAATAATAGTGCTGGAAGTGGCTTTGCTTCGCACCCTGCAACAAACATGCAAGTAGGCATACTCGTATTTTTCATACTCTGTTTTGCATACTTCCTACACTTTTGGTATGCTTACTCAATCTATTATACATGCCCTTTTTCTCACTCCTAGTGGCTATGTGCTTCCAGGTTCTTGATGAGGATATTGCGTCACCTGCAGAGCTCGCAAAAGCTTACATGGGCACTAAGGTTTCTCCATCAATGCTTGGTTTACGTTCCCAAGCATCAAGGGAAGATTCACCTGTGTTTTTAAGTAGTCAGCCTAGTGTTTCAAAATCCCCCATAATGGCGCTTGTCCCTAGGTCCTCTGGATATCCTGCTACTGCTGAAAATGGTTTTGTGACTCCGAGATCTCGAGGAAGATCGGCAATCTATAGTATGTCACGGACACCATATGCAAGAGTTCAGTCAACTGCTTCCGTCAAGGTTTAGTAACTCGCAAATATTTTATTTGCTGCTTTGACGTTTCTTTATCCAATGTTAATGGTGTTTGCTTTATTGTAAGCAATTTTCTGTCTCATGTTAACTTTGCAGAGTGCAAGGCATGTTGCTGATCGTTCAGACATACCATCGTCATCATCATCTCAAAGTGTATGGGAGCAGAAGATACTTTCTGGGTCTCAACGAGGGGTACACCAGCTCGAAATAATCTTATACTTCATGTTTTGTAGTCTATGAAAAGATATTTGCTTATTGTACCTTGTTCTCTCTATTGCAGGCTTTAAAACGTCGAAATTCATTTTTAGAAAATGATATTGGATCGGCTGGACCTATGCGCCGAATTCGTCAAAAATCTAATCTTCTACCAGCCAAAAACTTATGTGCACCAGATTCTGGATTTCCTCTACCTAGAAAAATTGGCCCCTCTTCTTCTGTGCTGAAGCCAGTTTCGTTGGATGAGTCCAAGCATAGTCTTTCTAGATCGAATATAGAAAATTGTGTGTACAGTTCTGGTACAAGCTTCAACCGTGTTCCCTCACAAAGCAGTGAAATGGCCACAAGAATATTGGAGCAGCTGGATAAGTTGGTTTCACCAAAGGAGAAGTCACCTCATAAGTTGTCTTCCTCCATGCTTCGTGGACCTCCTCTTAAAAGTCTGGAGAACATAGATTCTGCATATGCTATGAAGAATGCCTTCAATGATGGCAAGAAGGATGGTGTGCTTAGCAATTCATTGTCTGACACTCGAGATGTCATCTTGGAAAAGAGCAACTTGGATGATAATGGCCCAAGAAATTATCAAGATCTTCATGGCAAGACAATCTCCCTTGCTAATGGTGTGAATACTACAGATATAAATAAGGATATTCTGCCTGCTGCCAGAAATGCAGAGTCTGGGGTCGTAAAACCGGTTTCTCGTGATCATCCACAAAAGAATGCTTTCAAGATGAATGCACAAGAGGTATATTCATGTTTTATCTCTCTGTAGTTCTGAAGTTTATTCAAACATATATGTTCTTATTCTGTTTAGATTTTATGATCTTTTTAGGGTCGTCTAGTTTTGGATGATGATGATCACTCCAATGGGGTCACAACTGCGGGAATGGAGAAGAAGGCAATTACCAGTGAAGCCATATTGACGGAGAAGCCTCTTGTTCCCCCACCAGTAGAGACCATGCCGATTACTGTTTTGAAGCAAAAAGCTGTTCACAATCCTGCAGAGGAGACTGCTACTGCTGGAAAGCGTGTCAGCTTTGCCTTCTCAGCTGAACCAATCTCTAGTGCCACAATCCATCCTACCTCGGTTGTCACTGAGTCGGCTCCGAATTCTGATGGGTTCATTTCAGTGAAAGAGCCAAATGCGCCTCCTGATAACTTTGCCAATGGGGACAAAGATACCGTACCAAAAGAACAAAGTTCTGCCATTCTTTCTTTTACCCCCAGCTCTAAAGCTCCTGATGTAGTTCCTCAATTGGCTGTTACATCCTCGAGACCTGACAGCTCAAGCGGGTATGTAATCTTTTTTAGCACATGAATGATAGCGTGATCTTTATTTTTATTTTTTTTGAAGTGAATGTAGACGTATTTATCGTCGTGTTGCTAGGAACCCTAAGCTGTTATTCTGATCTACTTTCTTTTGACAGCTTTGCTTCTGTTTCTACTGGAGCAACTGATTCTATACCCGGAGCAACTGAATCTGATAAGATGGAGAATAAGAACATTCCAAAAGAAGCACTCTTGTTTAGGACATCAGAAAGCACACTTCCTCTCTCTGGTGTTTCTCCATCATTTACAGCTGCTGGGATATTTTCCAACAATTCTAGCATAAATAATGGGTCCATTTCTTCAATTCCTCCATTTTCTGCTGGTCAACCTCCAGTCAGCACTGATGTCGTAAATGGCAGCTTTTCTTCTAGCTCAACTGCATTCCCTTCTGTTAGTGGTTCCCCACTTTTCAAGTTTGGGCCCTCTGTGGTTCCCTCGACTCCATTAGCATTCAGTAGTGCTTCAGTTTTAACAGAAACCAAGCCCTCAGCTCCATCAGCTTTCAGTAGTGCCACAATTTTAACAGAAACCAAGCCCTCAGCTCCATTAGCTTTCAGTAGTGCTACAGTTTCAACAGAAACCATGCCCAAGGAGCCGACAAGCTTTGGCAATCTAATGAGCAATCCTTTAGTCGGCAGTCCTTTTGGCTCTGCTGCTGGTACAGGAAGTAGCTTCTTGGTGCTACTTCTTCAGCAATTACAAGCACTAGCAGTAGTCCTTTTGATGCTACATTCTTGTCTAAGCCAACTACAGGAAGTACTTTCTGGAATAGATCTGCGCCGGCAGCAATTTCAGACAATACTAGTGATAGTACATCTTCAGCTATAATCTCAAGCACAGCAAGTATTTTCCCATTTGCTGCTAAATCTGCTCCGAGTGATACTATTCAAAATGCAAATGGTGTTGGCCTTGGATCATGTACATCAGCTCCATCGTTTGGTTTATCATCGTCCAATCCTTTCAGTTCGACCAACTTGTTCGGTTTCAATACTGCATTTGGATTAAACTCTTCTAGTGCTCCTTCGACAGTTCCAAGTCCCATGAGTTCCAGCTTGCAAGCACCTAAACCATCCCCTTTCAGTTCTCCATCGCCGTCCACTGGGTTCACTTTCGCAGCTTCTTCGTCGTCACATCCTGTGTTCGGTAATAATAGCTCTCCGTTCCTGTTCTCTTCTTCAGCCCCCACGGCGAATAATAATAATAATCAAATGGAGGATAGCATGGCCGAGGATACAGTCCAGGGTAATCCCACATCCAGAATGCCGCCGCCTGAATTCGGTCAACAGCCAGTCTCCACTCCATCACCAAACTTCATCTTCGGCTCTCCAGGCACAAATCCGGCTGCTCCGTTTGCGAATCCGTTTCAGTTTGGGAGCCAGCAAAATCAGAACCCAAACCCATCTCCATTGCAGGCTTCTAGTAGTCTCGATTTCAATGCGGGTGGAACTGGGAGCTTTTCATTGGGCTCAACCGGTGGCGGTGACAAATCCACCCGGAGAGTTGTTAAAGTCAATCGCGGTAGGCATCGGAAGAAGTAAAATCAAAGGAGGAAGCAAAACCAACAGATGAGATGAGATGTTATACATATCGATGAGGGCATTGAATTATGAGAGATATTATACAAAATTTTTGTGGTCGTATGGTGGCGTAATGTGTAACAATTTTGTAACAGTGTCTCGAAACGATTCCTGTCCTGCTAGTAGTTCATATAGTTGGAGTGGGGGGCTTGAGCCAAATTCATGTGTACTTTTCTATGTAATGTAACATCAAAAATGAAAAATTCTAAGGAATTTGTTTCAAGTATGTTTTGTTTTATGGACACTCGTGTATATGTTGTGTCTTGCTTGCTTTCATCTTAATTATACCGTGTTGTCAAATTATCGAGCACTTAGTTATAAATAGGTGCGACTGCATCACGGATTAGATGCATGGCTATATATGAATCCAGGATGACACAAAACGGTCGGCGTTTTCATGTTTCCCCTCTAAGTTTTCACTCCGTATGATCGTAAAACGGAACCGTAAATATGTGATTTCCAGGAGGATTTTTTTTTTTTTTTTAAATGATACAAGTATAAGAAAACATACATATTACATATGGCTTAGGACCATCTGAAAAAGGCGAATCCAATTTTTCCAGAAACAGAGCACGGTGATGCAATTTCTGTTAAATGTGACTATTTGAGTGTGACATTCAACCTTTTAGAAACCATAGTCTAATAACTTCTTTTTCCAAAAATGCTAAAAGTTCCATGGAAGAGATTAGGAAAGGTTGATTCATTGCAATCGAAACACTATCTGGATACAAAAAATATTTACAAATAATAATTACATGTGATTCCTCAATAAAATCTATATAAGTATATAACACTTGAATCTTGTTCTTCGTATATACTCTCTCCGGTCCATATCAAGTGTCGGTAATGAAAGCTGCGAATCTTTATAAAAAATAAATGATTGGAAAAATTGTGTCTACCAATTATTTATAATTCAAAAATAAATTATTGAAATTTATATAAGGATAAGACTAGAAAAAATAGCTTATATATGTCCCGATTTCATAAACCGATACTTGACGTGGAACCAAATCAAATTTTATTACGTGACACATGAGGTGAAACTCCGAGAGAGTATAAGATTATTGAATTCAATGGAATATTTTCAACAAGGACAATAAAACGAAAAATATAGAAATTGTACATTATATAAATTCTCCATAGTTATAATAAATTAACACAAACTTTTTTACCACTTTCAAACAAATACTCCTTCCGTCTTTAATTAAGTGTCGTTTTTCTATGCAATTTGTATAGGAAAAACGACACTTAACTAGAAACGGAGTAGTATCTATTAGTCTCACCAACCTCCCCGAAATATCTACTAGCCTCACCGCACAAGGAGATGTTCCAATATGGTGTATTTAGATTGTTTGGCCTATATATGTTTCCTAATAATTTATTTATTTATTTTTACGTTACAATAACTTCATTCCCAAGTTTTAATCTTTGAAGTTTCAAAATTTACCTCTGACTAAAATGATGAGATGTATTCTATATGGGCTTACATCACCTTTTTATTAATTTGACATCTCCTACTTCAATAATTGATATCTTACCCCACTCAGGTTCACAAAATAGTACGTAGTGTTCTTCAACTTTTGTTTGATTATTACAGATGGTAATAATTTCAGAAAGTTACTGTACATGTTCTTTCAAGTTATTGGACATTACGATTTCATAAAACAGTAATTCGCAGTTCTCACAAGTTAGACACTATGTACTCTAGTTAGGTAATAGTTAGGTGAAGATTGATTGAGTCTATGATCATTATATATTATATATATGTAAATCCAGTTCCAGAGGCAGATATATGAACAACCGAGGAGAGGGGAGACAAAGCTAGCTAGATCGAGAGGCATGGCGCGACTGAGGTTGAAGCTCCCACCAAACAAGAAATACAGTGCATCTAATTACACTTGGATCAGACAAAGCTGGCAATTACAAGTAATTTCAACTTTTATCTGTTTAATTAATGTAAAAGTACATATTATTTTTCAGATGTTAAGGTAAAACATGAATTAAAAATAAAAATTATAGCCCAGAATTACAAAAACTGTTACATTCATTATAATGGAGATTTCTCCTGTAACTTGCATCCAACGAGCTTCCAATAGTCAAACCCTTCTCATTTTACACTAACTAGTTATTACTAACAGTTGATAGAAAAATCTTTATTCATGAATCATTAACATATCTATTAACATATTTTGAGATCATTAAAAATAATTAATCTAAAGTTTAAACCTTCAAATGACTTTGAATATGAACTTTCAATAAATGATTAGGATGAGTCACTACATGATATTTTGCAGTGGAGACCCATTTATTGAAAATTGAAAAGAAGTTGTTTGACGGAAAATCGAATACCAAAGCATAGAGGTGTGTTTGAGGTATATGCAAATATCTTTTCATAATATTTCATAAGAGAAATAAAATTAATTACATGTAATAGATTTTTTTTTAAAAAAATAGTGATTAGTTTTTTATTATGAACTGATAATGAGATTCAATTGATATATATAGGTTTATATTCAGTTTTGTATGGGAAGGTGGTGATACTCTGATTATTAGATATGTGATTATTAGATATATGGGTATATCCCACATATCTAATACTGATGGAGCACTTCAACTGACTGAGAAAGACTGTTGACAAAGCTACAAATAGTGAAACATTATCGTTCAAAGGCTGCTGCAGAAGGGTCAAAGACTGTTGCAGCGGACTTGGCATATACCGGAATCCACACATAGGGGTGAGTATATATATAAAATAAATTGTTATTCTTTCACTCTCACATCCAACATACTGTATTTTATTTGCAGAGCATAAGAGGTTGGACTTATGATTGTGTTATACAACGTCTTTGATCTGATAGGGAGATACGTTCCTCTGATAGACTGCTTTAAGATAGAAAACTGACGGGCCTCGGAGTTCCAATATTGTCTCGTTTCTTATTGGTCCATGCATTCTATTTTGCTGGCTGGAAAATACGCTGGTCAAGGAGGGAGGATGTTTGCTCGTCTCTTTCATGGGACTTTCAAACGACTTTCTTACCGTTTGTGAAGAAGTAATCAGATTTTATGAGTTGTAGACTTGAAGAGCTTACCGAGTTGTAGTATTATTAAGAGTATATCCCGAGTTGTAGTCATGTTTAGATCCGAGTTTTAGTCTTGTTTAGATCTGTCCTCCCGAATTGTAGGCTTGTTAAGATCTTTTCGTGTTGTAGGCTTGTTAACAACTTCCTTCTCGAGTTGTAGGCTTGTTTAGAACTTCATGTTTCTAACTCATCGTAATTCAAATAAAACTTTACATGGTACAATCTGAAGCTCAATCGTATTTCATGGAATGATTACGTTGAGCTTTCTCTTTATATTTGTTTTTGTTGTGGATATTTCATTGATTCACTTCTTAAGACAGTAGGTGTTAAAAAGAACTAATTAGTTTTGGTCAAAATAAATAGGTTTATTGTCATTAATTTGAGTTTGATAACTACATATTAACCAACGCCGTATTAAACCCGATCCTTAAAACCTAAAATCTAACAATATAAATGCTCTCGTATAAAATTGCAAAGCTTCTTTACGATACCGTCTCTTTAAAAATCTTAAATTTATTTGAGCTATATAAGTACGTTTCTCGTCAATGATATATACACTTCTTTAGAAGAGTTCTGAATAGTCTCCATTAATTTGTTTAGTTATTCTAGCTTTTTCCTTTCAGTTGATAACAATGCAAATTTGAAATAAAATTAACTGGAAACAAATAAATCCTTGATGTTCCGTGATGATGCAGATATGCACAAAAATGAGTGTTCAATCAAGAAGAAAAGGTTTGCAAATCGTCTGGTGATTCTCAAACTAGGATCTCAAATCGGATCGATGATTTACTAGATTTTGTAACTAATTTTTTTTCTTTTTTTTTTATCGCGATACAATGTCTAATCAATCTCTTAATTAGTGTGACACCCCCCTCGTGATTTCCCTCTAAGGACGGGAGATCACTCGAGGGGCGTCAGGGATTTCCTTATTAATACTTATCAATTTAGCAATTAAATCTTTATTCGAGTTTTATATCCTCCATAAAATATTAAAACATAATAAGTATTTTAGTTACATATAAGTTTATAACAATAATAAAAGACAGGTTAAGTTTAAGACACACTTCGGCACAAGTGCCGCCCAGATGAGTTATTTAATAAAGATGATTATCATGCTCTGCTCGAGGTTGTGGAGTATTCTACCTCGGTCTCCGAATGAGATCTTATGCTACCGGTCCTCACTGGAATTTCCCAACTTTTCGTTACCTGTAAAAATTTTATTCAACATTTATGAGATATAAAATCCCGTGAGTAGGCCGTTAATTATAGGAGGGTTTTTCCCTCCCTTATATATGTCTTCTAGATTCTACCCACGGTAATATTTGAAAATATTATCATGTAATGCATTTACCAAAATCTTACCTGGTCGACTAGGCGAGTCGATGATTTTATTCTCAAATAATTTTTATGTATTTAAAAGTCAAAATCAACTTTCATTCAATTCAAACAATCATAAATTTCTATTATATGGTAACTACTTTATCCCACTCATCGAACCTTTATCGGTTACCGATAAAGTCTAGTGTCCTTAGCTAGAACAACTACCTTACTACTCCTCAACCAGGCTCTGGTTGAGCTTCTGAACTACGGCCCCTAGACCTTCCGTAGCCCAGTGCCGTGTCCTGACAACCCTTCTAGGCATTCCGTAGAACCAACGTGGATTCCTATCGTGAGTTACGTCGAACTCAAGAATCGATTTATGTATTTATCCGAGTTTCCCACATGTGGTTACATGTAATAGTAATTTATTATAAATATTTACGGATATTTATCCGCTTAATTTATTTAGAATTATTTTCGGATATTTTTCTCCCAAATTATATATATGATTATTTATCATATAGTTCATAATATTTTTCCCAAAATATATACATATATATATAAATATCAATTTATTACCCAATTCGTATATATATATATATATATATTTATATAATACAACCAATCCTAGATAGCTATTATATATATTATATGCAAATAATATGAATGAAGTACATAATAAAAATATAAGCGCCTTCTATAATTAAAAGTCTACTCACAGTAATGAAGACCGATACTTGCTAATTGATATTAGCTACTTCTTCAATGTCGCCCATAGTTTCGTTACCTACTAGACGATATATAAAAAGCATTATTTTCTAATTTTAGGATAATTGAAATGTCTTGTTGTTCTACTTTAATTTGACTTGATCTTTAACTCATATTAGTGTTTACTACGAATTAAACCATACACGTCACTCTCGTTGCAATAACTCTAAATTACTTTTAAAACATTTCTTTAATTATATTATAAAATCAATTTTTTCTTAATCTAATTATTGAATTAAATACTTTTATACCATAAAAATATTTAACAAATTTGCACAATATTCCTAATCATTTAAAATGATATACTTTAATTTTTCCATAATTTATTTTAAATTGATTTACTACTCCAAATAATTTTTAAAACAATTAATTACATTAACAATATATCATTTAACTCTAATTTATCAAAAAAATCAAAATAAATTAGATTTGTTATCTTTAAATTTCAATTTTCATTTATTATGTTCAAAACAAGATTTTTAACCTACTGTAAAAATTTGGTAGGTTTGGGATCAGTAAAAATGATTTTATTAGGTTCGGAAGATAAAACTAGGTTCGGACTATCTTTAAACAGGTTTGGTATATGGAAAAGACAATATTACCCTTTAACTATTTCAGAGATAGAAGATATTTTTGTAATTATGTTAAAGACTTGAGAGAAAAATGGTCATTTGATATTTAAAACCATCATTACTTCTTCTTCTTCTTCTTCTTCTTCATTTCTACGATTAACTTCCTCTCTCCCTCTCTCTCTACGACGGCGGTCGCCGGTGACGACGACACCAAACTCAACAATCCACTATTCAAATCAAAGCTCTTGACGTGGGGATTCCAAAAATCAGATTAGTTTTGTCTAATTCGTAACGGTTTGTCTTTAATTTCGATTTTAAGGTTCGTTCAAAAAAAAAATCAAAGTCGTTATTTCTCCTCCATCTTTTAGTAAGTTATTCTACTCCTCCTAAGGATGGTTTTGATATGAAAATCCCTATGATTTAACAGGTTTAAAGGGTCGAATTTTTACCTCGAAAGTTCCCGGTCACCGATTCTCACGGCGGCCTATGCTCAGCTGTGTTCTCCTTCGAACAAGGAAGCACATGGGAGTTCAACTCGGCCAAGAATCGGTCGACTGAGTCACGGGTCGACGGTGACTCGGTCGTGACTCAGTGGGTTATCGTCGTCGGATTGAAGAAATTGAACCGGTTCTAAACTCCTCGTCTCTCCTTCTACAACATATCCCGATTTGGGTCTATTCTGGGCAACTCGAAATTTTAGACAGTAAGTTGTTTACAATTTATAAATTTTTGACAGTTAAAATCTTCCGTAGGCTTGTTACGGACAAACTTTGGACTGAAATTTATTGTAATTGGGACTGTGAATTGAGCTGTATGAACTGCTAAGTATAGATTGAATGGAAAATGGTTGAGTACTCGAAATGGTTTTTGGGTTACGGAGGATATATTGTGGTTGTGTATATAATGAGTCTCTCCTCCGTGAATTATTGAATCTCATTTAAGAGATGTAGGATAGGATAGGGGTTTGGTGATTGTCTACGTAGTCTTTGAAATTGTTGGCTATTGATTGTAAGTTTTCACAATTTTGTAGGAAAATGTGGTGTGTCTTGCAAAGTGAAAACCATTTGCTGATAGAGGACTGTATAATTGACTTAAAGGAGTAGTTATTTGTAGGAAATCATAAATATTTCTTTTGACAACTTTATAGTTTTACACTTGTGTGTTATACCTGTAGTCGTAAGAGAGTGAATTGATGAGATGTTTTCATTGACTCAAATATTTATAACCTATTTTACCAAATCATACTACTCACTTTATCTACTCGCTATCGTATTATACTATTCACATCCAATATGGAGTACGGGTGTTACAATTAATTACATATTTTATATTCAATAGTCTCTTGTCTTTTAATTTATTCTAGAAAGCCTAATAATAATAGCTAACTTTTTCCCCTTTCCTTGACTAATAAAATCATGGATTTTGTGGTTGTTTGTTTATTATTCAAGGTTTATATTGAAGATGGGTGGGTATTGATCGAAGAGGATTCCTACAGTATTCTAACCGAAGCTATCCTTGCAAAAAATAGATAAGTAAGAACATGTACAATTTTTTATTTTTATCTCAACACCTTGATGTTTTTTTTGAGTATAATATATATATATATATATATATATATGTTATACATGTACTCAAGGTTGTTAAAGACGTAAAACAGACTCGAGACGATTTGTATTTTTTCAAAACGTAAATACGAAACGTAATACGGAAAATAATGACGGAATATATTATAATACTTTCATAAAGAAAGAAAAATACAACCAATTATAGAATTTGTTTTGATAAATTAATAGAAATTACAAACTAACAACACTGCAAACAATTCTGTTTGTCAGATCATACTTTGATAAGATTTTTTTTTTACTTTTTCACGAAGGCATAAACTCAATTGATTCGATTTAAGCATCAATAATTTAATTAAATCTTACCTTTAATTAGATCACAACAAACTAATAGTGTTTTGATGTAGAATTAGTACCTATTGGTTCTCTAATTAATGGGTTGGTGCAATTTTTCTTTTAAAAAAAACATCTTTTTAAATTTATTTTTTCAAAAAAAAAAACGTTTTGAAGCGCCGTTTTTACCGTTTCTATGTCTTAAGACTTTAAAACGTTTTAAGCCAGATTCGTTTTTTCCGAAGATTGACAAGAAATGCTTTGGTGGAGACTTAGAAACTTCCGTTTCTCTCCCAATTCACAACTTTAACAACCTTGGTTGTACTACTTATTAATCTAGTAACATCTACTAGTCATGTACACTTCATTAGCAAGGCGAAAGGTGTTTTTTTGGGGAAACAAACAAATTAGTAAAAGTTTTTCTGTCACCTATTTCGACTGTTTTCTTCTATTTCAAGCACACGATGGTCATAAACTCAGATTTTTTTTTCGTGTTACTCTGAGCTTGCCATGTTTTTACAAATAACAGTTCATTAGATCCTAAATATTTTACATGAGAGTACGAGTTAAACTTGTTGCATAAGTTTAACAATCGACTTTCTGTAAATTTTTATGATAGTTGCTATGTAATTAAATCGTTAACCAATTATCTGTCAAAACAAACAAAAATAAGTGACATTCATCAGACACACATGAATTTTAAACTTGATGGTGACAAACTTTAATCAGGAAATCCCACTTCTTTGATCTCGTGTCGGGGATGATCATCGAAATGAACCTTCCATTCTTTCCTAATCATCAAAAGCTTAATTAGAGGGTTCAAGATGTACCATTGCAACAGAAACCTCGGACGGAATTGCAAAACAAAGATGACTTGGTGAAGAAGATACTAGACATATAGCTTGTAACTTGTAAAAGAAGGAAAGTGGCCGCCGAGCAATGCACATGAATATCGAAGAGGTGGTGGCATATCCAAAGACAGAATTCGAATCACTAGTTAAAATGAGAGAGGAGAAAGAGCTTGGCGCACTCTGAATGGGCCATGAACATCAGCCATGAGTTAAGGAAAGATAACATTACTACAAATCATGAATCATTTGGGGATTTTATGAAAGAAGCATATGAAGAAACTGAGTGAAGGATTCAATTGGGACTAAAATGGCAAAAGTATCGTTCATCCAGAAATAAGAGAAAGTGGAAATTGAGGATCATCATGATCTAATGAGAAAATGTTCTATTTGCCATAGAGATTACTCGATTGAAGATTTCGCCAAAAGAATGCCTTGTGGTCATATGTTCCATGAAGGGTGTATAAACGAGTGGTTGCGTATTAATCATGTGTCTTTGTGTCGTGACAAGCTGCTAACTCAACAAATGTAATTCGTTTATGTATTTTTTTTTTCTTCTATCAAATTATGTAATAACTTGAAAGATCTTTAAATTTTTTTGGAAGTCATTAACAAGATTATTGGTGTAATAACGTACTCTAAAAATATAAAGGAAGAGACGACAAATATCAATTATTTTATATAACACAAGTGTTAGACATCTCCATTCTGCTAAATTTGCATGCTCACCGGAGCCAATCTCCGATTTCTACGTCGCCCTAGTTTTGTCTGAGGAGATATTGCTTTTATTGTTGTCGAATGTTTTACGTACCATTTTTTCTGTGGAAAGGAATAAGTGGCCATATATCTGTGATCTGAAAGATTTTGATTTAAAGTTAATAAGCTAGACCAATCAAATTACACAGCTGAGACTTGTATACTCAGCTCTTTTATAAAATTTTCGTCACACCTAGAAAATAGACATGTCCTTGTCATTATACCAACATACGACAAGTTTATCGATCTGAAAACCATTGGAAGCATATCCAATGAACCCGCGTGAGAATGTGATGGTATTGATGACAATGGCTTCAAATAGATAAAACTTTGGATAAGAAGACCACAACAAAGCCGTAACGAAGTTAACGAAAATCTGAGATAGAAAGCAGAGTTGTTGAGAGAGAGAGAGAGAGCAAATGAATGAAGAAAAAAGCAGAGTTACCGACTTGTAGATTTGTTGTAGGCTTGAAGAGCTTACCGAGTTGTAGTCTTGTTAAGAGCATTTACCGAGTTCTAACCGAGTTGTAATCTGTTTGTATCATCTCGAGTTGTAGTTTTGTTTATACAATCTCGAAATGTAGTCTTGTTTAGATCTTCAATCCCGAGTTGTAGGTTTCCCGAGAATTGGATTGTTTAAAGCTTCCTTCACGAGTTGTAGTGTTGTTTAAATCTTCCTTCCCGAGTTGTTGGCTAGTTTAAAGCTTCACATTTGTTACTCATCGCAATTCAAGTAAAGCTTTACATGTCCCAATCTGAAGTTCCTTAGTAGACGCAATCAGGTAATTTGAGTTTCCAATCATATAGAATCTCGACGATTGTCTTGTTCTATCCGGCGGATCGGAGTTAGCTGACTTTTGCAAACTCCTCCACAAATTAATTGTATTCCACCAGGCTATTAAATTTTATCATTTATCAAAAAAATAGATTTACCGATCCCCCTCCTTCATCTAATCAAGAATTGTTTTTCTACAATATATAATTGCTGATAAGAAAATCTAGATATAGCTTGATAATAGTTATGGATGAAGGACTTGCTACATTAAAACAAAGATTTCCTTTTGGAATGAAACCGCATAATAGCAAATATGAGATTACCAGAATTATTTGTTAAAATGCCTACTAGAAGACCGAATCAGATAAGAAATTTTAAGTATTTGATTGAATGTTTAAATGAAAGTTCTTTCAGAGTAGAATTTAAAGTGTTTGACCAAATGACTGAATAAAGCAGCAGAGATTGACAAATTCACGTACTTTGCATAATTGTTATTTACTTTTATTAAAAAGAAAACAGTGCTTGGTTGGGTAGTAAAATATCATAGTATTACAGAACAAAAAACATGATGACAAAATACTTTCACCCGTTTAAACACCCGACATCGCGTAACTCAACCATGTATAATGCTAATGGCCGGACAATGAAACTAAGGTTGTTTCATAGCTTCTTGTGGGAGAAGTTGCCACTACAATTCTCGGAACCTCTAAATATAATGAATGGGAAAGGATGGAATTGGTCTATTTTATAATGTAATTTTCTTGGGAACTAAATGGTAAATTTCATGCCAAACTGTAGAGTAAGAGCTCAATTGTGTTTCAGGGATGGTCGACTATGCGGAGCTTTCCGTTTAAATTTGAAGTAAATGGGTTTAATTGTCATTAGTTGAGTTTGATAACTATATATTGTTAATGCGACGCCGCATTAGTTTACAATCCTTGAAACCCTAAAATCTAACAATATAAATGTTCGTGTAAAAAATTGCAAAGTTTTTTTACAATACCGTCTTTTTGAAAATCTTAAATTTATTTAAGATATTTAAGTACGCTCTTCGTTGATGATATATAGTACTTTTTTACATTTTTTAAGTTCTTCTAGCTTTTTATTTTCAGTTTAGTTTGAGTTAGAATTGAATGAAAACAAATAAAAAATCGTGATAATGCATACAAATGCAGATAAATGAGCGTTCAATCAACAATCTTCTGTATTTTTCAAACTAGGATCTCAAATCAATTGATGATTTACCAGATTTTGTAAGAACTTTTTTCATTTCTCTTAATTTATCTTTTTCGATTGGATTGAAAACTCAATTTCCTAATTAATTATTTTATATTATGAAATTTAATAGCCCTAAATTTTTTCAATTAAGTTACTCAAGAAGTAACTTAATTAGTTACAACTCAAACCTAATCTAACAATCACTTGTATATATCTCGGTTTTATCAAAGTGATTCAATCAGATGTACAAATGATCTACCTAAAAATAAACTTAAAACTAATATAAATTCTATTCTTAAACTAGATACTAACAGCAGCGGATAAACAAACATTACAATTAAAACAGTTAAACTACTAGAGAAACAATCCAAGTATTATAACTGTAAAAACAATAGTACTATGAAACCTAACACAATTTATGATTAATAATCAATTAACAAATCAGAGTACAATAAACCGTGAAAAATAAACAAGTACTTGGTCAGAAACAACTAGACCAGTACTAACAAACAACTTATTTCCTACTGATAAACTAAGTGCGGTTGATAGTGTAGTGTTAGTTCTGCTGGACCTGAACCTAGACTTACAGTGGACTCCTAAGCTCCTGCTGATGTACTTTAGTTGAGTAAGTTGATGATGCCTAAGTCCTTCTTCCGAATGACGATGATGATCGTGACTTAGCGCTCTAAGTGTCGTACTAACTCGATCTATCAGATCCTGAGTTAGTGTCCTTCAAGTCGAACCAACCTAGTCAATTTGGATACTGAGTTAGTGCCTCCCTGATCTGATTCGGTTGAGTTGCTACTGAACCAGAATCTACAAATCTGACTCAATTATATGATTATTGAATCAAATACGTCAGTAACAGTTGAATGATGTGATCTTGTAGATCTGATGATCTAGAGATCTAATGGATTGTTCGTGCTATGAACTGTTTGTGATGGAAGTCTCTCTAAGTTAAGTATGTTTGTGCTAGAGACTTTGGATGATTGAATCAGTCTTAACTATTAGAGTTAAACTGACCTGATCTACTAACGTAACGAATAAGTCTCTCGAGTCTGGTGTCGAGGTTTGGAGACTTATAGATATATCAAACAAATAATAATTAGTTAAGCGTGCTGGTTTGATCTACGGGATGTAACACCTCAACGAGTAGAAAACTCGACCAATTGTTACAATTTGACGGATGCGTTAAACAATCCTGAAACAAATAGATTTTTGCACAGACTTGTAGAAACGCGATAAGGTGGATAGAACAGTTCTCACTTAGATTAGATCGAACTGTTGGAGCATATAAACGTTGTTGATTGTTGGCACGAGATAGATTAAACAAAAACTAGAATAATAGAGAATAATGGGAGAGATTCAGTGCAAAACTAAATATGTTGTTTTATTTATTAAAAATAATATATCGCGGTTCAATGTTGTAAACAACACTTACGTCCGCGGACCAAAAAGGTCGGGTAGTAGTTGCTTACAATGAGGAGAGTAACAAATTAGTATTTGTTGAGCTGTGAATTTTGATTTCAAAATGCACTATGAACTTCCTTGTGTATAACATCCATCTGTTTTGTTTTAACTGTTTGGCTATGAAGTGTTTTGTTCTTGTGTTGAAACATAAATATTTGTGTCTGTTTAATTGTGCATTATATGGCGAATTCATGAACTTTCAGAGATTCAAAAAGGAATTAGTAAAATCAATACGACAATGATGTTTATTTTCACTATCATTTTGACGGATTGGCCAGGATGAAAATGGATAATGAAAGAATTTCATCCAATTTAATACAAAATTGTGTAAATGGTTATTTCATCATTTAGAAATCGGATTTTTTTTTTTTAGTTTTGTAGGTTAAATAATTAAATTAATTTGGAGTTCCTGTACAGTTTGGTCAAAAAAATCAAAATCTCTATTTTTGCCGGAGCTTAGTTTGGAACTTCTTTTCCTGTTATGCTGCTTAAAAATCGAATTGATTGGTTGGATACAGATCAGTCACTTATACTGTAGTTTATCATCTAGAGCTTTAGGGAAGAATTTCTTCCTTCATCGTAGATAAAAAAAGATTTTTCTTTCCTTTTTACTTAATGTGCTTTTGATATGGTTGTTTTTTACAGCTATATTTGCAAACTTTTGGCTGTGTGGAAAGGCATCAATGAAGCAAGGGACATCCTTATTGTGGGAGGAAGATGGAGGATAGGAGATGGACTCGAGATAAAGATTTTTGAGGATAAATGGCCCCATCGATGCCAGGTAATAGAATATCCTTTAATAATCATCCTATTTGGCCTAAAGCTATTGTTTCTTCACTTATCGATCATATGCTTCACTGTGGAATGCTAATTTGTTGCGCGCTGCATTTCCTGAGTCCGTGTTTATGGATATTCTCTCAATTCTTCTCGTGTCAATTCTTTGTAGAGATCAATGGTTGTGGGATAAGTCATCTAATGGAGCTTATATTGTTAAAACTAACTATGTTGTTGCAAAAGACAGTTTACATATGCTAATTATGTATCTTTTTCTACTGTCTCGAATTCATTTCAGCATTGACAAAAACTTTGGTCCTTAGATTTGATTCCAAAACTCAAATTTTCCGCTTGGCCGACAGGGGATACAAATACCGATGCGTTGTGAAGTTTGTTTTGATTTATGGTGAGTCATTGATGCACCTTTTTTGGGAGTGTATGGGCGAATACATTCTGGAAGGGATTAGGAAATTCTAGCATTCTACAGTTTCATAATTCTGCACCAAGTCAGAGGCTCAATGTTTTTTTCAAAATTTATCGATGCCTGAGTTAAAACTGATTGTAGCTGCAGCTTGATGGATTTGGAACAATGGGAGCGACGACGTATTTCGTGTAAAATGTGGGATTCCGACACAGGCTGTTGTAGGATTTTGGATGTGGCTTCTGAGTTTTGAAGAAATGGATCAGGTTAGCTCTAACATTATTACCCCTATTAGACCTGAGATCTCGCAGTCATCGCGTCCACCAGCTAATGGTTTTCTAAAGATAAATTATGATTGCAAGTTATTTTTCTAGTATGGATTCTAATCGATATGCATTGGCGTAGCTTTGGGACTCATTGGAAGAACAGAAAATGCAGCCATGGCTGAAGCTATTGCAGCATTTAAAAGTATTGAAATGGCTATTACTTTGGGCCTCAAATGCGTGGAAATTGAGGGAGATTGCCAAACTATCATTAATATCTTTGTTCCTCACATGGAAGCTTTTCACCATGGGGAAATATCATTGCAGGCTTGCAGCAATAAAGCATAAGGCCGACACCCAATTTAAAATTTGTCATTTTAAGTTGGTTAAGAGAGACGGTAATAAATTGGCTTCAATTAATGCCTCAGATTATGCTTTCAATTTCTTTTTGGTTGTTGGTTATTGTTTCTTTAGGTCTCACGAACTTTGATCTTCCGTTGTAATCACAAAATTTATTCTGAATATATAGAGATCTCCAAATGTATATAATATGTCATTTCGGTCAAAAGTTCTCAGAATCCGCATCCTCCTACAATTGTTGGACGCTTATGTGTTCATTTGTTATGGACTTGGTGAGATAGCATTTCTTGAAAACACTATATATTACAAATATATGAATGGAGAATTGATCAATAAGTAAGTATTGTTAACATACTGAGTTCACGGTTGCCACATAATTACGTATAAAATAATTCTTAAACTTGGAATTCAACAGTAAGCAACTTAAAATGCTCTAAATATACAAACATTTAAATAAGAACGAAAAAAAAAGATACAAACATTTAACATCAATAAAAGTTCAAGTTATTTAAAAATTAAAAATGTATAATTACTTGGTCCAAGCCCACGACCTCGATCGCGGGCCTTAACCTAATAATTATTTATATATTAGTATATATTAATGTAGGAGACCAACAAAAATGGCCAAAAAAAATGATCCAAACATACTCATATGATTATTCCTCTCACTATTCAATGATTTCGTCTGTTAGATTTGGCCGAATTTGACCGAAAAAGGAATCAAACCGTCCATTTTCAGCCGAAAAAACCAAAAGCACATGCAAAATTAACTTTTTACCCTTGCCCTTCAATATCTGAGAGAATGGTTTAGGGACAAAAACGTAAAATAAATACGAAATTATCTTTTACCCTCTCTCACCCACACCATTACATCTCAGCCCAACCGAATCAGAGGCTGTCACGTGGCAATCACTCACTCTCTCCTCCAAAAAAATTCGAAACTTTGAAGCCCCGTATCTACAGATTGAAGCCGATTTACGATATCGATATCTAATACAAAAATGTAGATACGCATTTTTACGATCACATGAGAGTCGTTTCATATTTTTCCGACTTCATATGAATATTTTATGATTTTTTTTTTTTAAATTGAACGGATTTTTAATTAAAATCAGATTTTCCCTCAACTTTCTCCTAAAGTTCCGAACGGCCATCAAATTTTGTCTTCTAATCAGACCACACCTTTAAATTTAGATCTACGCCAAACGGTTTGAAATTTGAAAAATTCGACGACGACACGATGTTCATCACATCGAGAAGACTCTGGCCATGTAAAAAAACCCAAAATCCGGCTACCACCGACGGCAACACTACCATTCCCATAACTATCTCCCTAAAATTCTGAACGGTCCTCAAAGTTTGTTTTCCAACAACGACATGACGTTCATCTCGTCGAAACGAGTTCGTCCATATAAAAAAACGGAATCCGGCGACTATCGACGGCGGCACTACCATTCCTGCAAATTTATCCTAAAGTATTGAACAGTCTTCAAAGTTTATTTTAAGCTTAGATCAAACGGTTCGAAATTTGAAAAATCCGACAATAACACGACGTTCATCTCATTTATCACGAATATCATGTGTATACAGCGTACAATTGTAGGAATATGAAAGCCGTTTTAGATTTTTTCAATCCCATGCAAATATTATATTCTCTTCCAAAAAAATTGTGTACCTTTATATTTTTTATTCATAATTGCTCGAGCACCTATTACACACGTTATGATAATCGACAATTTGAATCACAACACATTACACACGCTCGCGACTTTTTCGCGAGCCTTCGCCTAATTATCTGTAACAGCGCGGAGGAGAGGGGAGACCGATCGAGAGGCATGGTGTGACTAAGGTTGAAGCTCTCACCCGACAAGAAATCCAGTGCATCTAATAACACTTGGATCTGACAAAGCTGGCAATTACAACAACATTAATTCAACAAGTGAGCTAGATACAATATATTGGATTAGGTTGAGTTTACTAATTATAATTATTAATAACAGCTGATAGAAAAATATTTGCTCTACCATGGATTTTTGCTTTTGCATTCTTGGTAGAATAATCTTATAATTTGCATTCTTTCTTATTCCAGTGTTTTTCTTTGGGATCTCCGATGCAATTGAGACTGCATGCCTTTTTCTGAACGCATGTGTGTTTCCAAAGCTACAAATAAAGAAGCATCATCGTTCAAAAGCTGCTGCTGAAGGGTCAAAGACCGTTGTTGTTGACTTGGCATATACCGGAATCCACACAGACGGGTGATATATATATATATATATATAAATTGTGTATCCACAACTGTTTCAATCAAAAAGAAAAATGTTTAGATCAATGCTTCTTGATTGTTTATCGTCATGAAATTGTGAAAGCTCATAAGTTATTCAAGCAGTGTGATTTGAATGCAAAAATATACACTCCATTAAGTAGTTATCACAGTGTATCAGAGTAAAATCAAGGAAGGAAGAAAGCAAAGCAACATATGAGATATTATACATATCAACGCTCGAGGGCATTGAATTATCAGAGATATTATACGAAATATCCGTGGTCGCATGTGGCATAATGTGTAACAATTTCGTAACAGTGTGTCAAAACGATCTGTGTCTTGCTAGTAATTAATTTGCATTTTAATCCAGTAGTTGATATATTTGAAATGGAGGGTTTGAGCCAAATTCATGTGTACTTTTCTATGTAATGTAACATAAACAATGAAAATCCCAACGAATTTGTTTCAGGTATATATGATGTATTTTTGTTCTATGGATACTCGTGTACGCCTTGCGTGCTTTTTTTTTTTTTTTACTGTGTTGTCAAATTATGGATCCCTTAGTTTTTAATAGGTTCAACTTCAACGATCAAGAAATTAGTTGAAGAAACCTAAAATGTACTTTGTGTTGTGTAGAGAAGACTATAAGGGATCTTCCTGGCTACCTGCAAGGGAGAAGTTGGGTCTTACAAATTGTTCATAATTACTGATAATCTGATCTTACTTTATATTATGTGCACAGTAATATTTAGTTTGACTTAATTCACCGACGTTGCAATAGCACAAATTATGATTCTAGCAAGAAAATCGTAGTGCATGACATTTATTTTACCACACATTTTTGTTTCATTTATTAAGTTGCCTTGAAGAATTTTCACATTGCTTTTGCTAGTTGCACGCAAACATTTTTGTGATTTGATTGATTGTTGCATATTATGCCTATATTCTTTAAATACATTGGCAGATTTGAGTTCGGCTTACATGTGCTTACCTAATAATTTGCATTTAATTTATTTTCTGGAGAAATTTTAAAAAATCCCGGATCCATAAAATTAGTAAGGATTTACATACATTTAGCGATCTATAGCAAGAGTGGTCTAGAATCTAGTTATTGTATTGATTCGGATCTGTAGTTTCGAGAAAAAAAAGACAATTTTGCTTATTCGCGAACAAGGTCCTTGATGGGGAAATGCATGTAAGATTAATATTGAATCCGAAAGGCGGGTATAAATTGACCGATGAGAAGATGAAACGAGTTTAATTTATTATATAGCTTTGCAAGCTAGGATAGAGTAAAAAAAGAAAGAATAGACAGCACAATAATTGCTCAAATTAAGGCATTATAAAACTAGGTAACCAATTAACTCCAATGCTATTGCAATTACAATTTGTGGGTGGGGGGTGGGGGGAGGAATCCGAATGAATGGAGAAACAAGCAGATTTACTGACTTGTAGACTTGTTGTAGACTTGAAGAAATTACCGAGTTGTAGCGTTTTTAAGAGCATATACCGAGTTGTACCCGAGTTTTAGTGATGTTTGTATCATCCCGAATTATAGTTTTGTTTATAAAAATGGCGAGTTGTAATATTGTTTAGATCTTAACTTGATCCCGAGTTGTGAGTATCATCACGATTTGTTGGAGATATTTCATTGGTCCACTTCCTAAGACAGTATGTGTTAGAAGAACTAATTAGTTATGATTAAAATAATTTGGTTTCATCGTCATTAATTCGAGTTTGATTACTATCTGATGTTAATGCGACTTCGTATCAAAAACACGATCCTGATCAAACCCTAAAATCTAACAATATAAATGATCTTGTATAATGTTGCAAAGATTCTTTACGACGTCCCCTAGCTCTTTGAAAATAATCCTAAATTTATTTGAGCTACGTAATATAACTTCTCGTCAATGAGATATATAGCACTTCTTTACAAGAGTTGTGAATAGTCTTCGTTTATTTAGTTCTTCTAACTTTTCTCTCCGATTTATAACAACTCAAATTTGAGCTAGAATTAAAATTTGAGTTAGAATTAAATGAAAATAAATAAAAAATCGTGATGATGCAATGATGCAAAGAAATGAGTGTTCAATCAAAAAGAGGAGCTCTTCAAATGTTTTGTTATTCTCAAACTAGGCTAAAAATCATATTGATGATTTTGTAAGTATCTTTCCAGAAGAAGAGTTTCGTCGTAAGTATTTCATTGATTCACTTCCTTAGACAGTAGGTGTTCAAAGAACTAATTAGTTTTGTTTAAAATAAATGGGTTTAATTGTCATTAATTTGAGTTTGATAATTACATATTGTTAATACGACACCGTATTAAAACCCGATCCTTAAAACCTAAAATCTAACAATATAAATGCTCTCGTATAAAATTGCAAAGCTTCTTACAATGCCGTCTTTTTGAAAAACCTAAATATATTTGAGCTATATAAATACCCTTCTCATCAATAATATATACACTTCTTTACAAGAGTTCTGAATAGTCTTCATTTATTTTGTTCTTCTAGCCTTTTCTTTTCAATTTATAACAATGCAAATTTGAGTTAAAATTAACTAGAAATAAATAAACCCGTGATGATGCAGAGATACAAAGAAATGAGTGTTCAATCAGGAGATCTTCTTGTGATTCTCAAATTGGATCTCAAATCGGATTGATGATTTACCAGATTTCGTAAGTATCTTTTTCATCACTTTTTTTTTTTAATCTTGTTAGAATTGAATGACTAATTTATTACGGTTAATTTATATATAAATATCAGGTCTGTTTTAATTCATTTATAGACATGCTTTAAAGTTTTTGATGATTGATAATGGTTAATTTATATATATAAATATTTTGTTCTCTCATGTAGGGCTACGTACATTCACAGAGTGGAAGCAGATGAGATCCACTTGAAGTTTGCTGAAGATTTTCATTGGCAACACCATGACCGAAATATTTATGATGTGCAGTTCACATATAATCGGATCAACATTAGACCGTTATATCAGACAGTTGACGCTACAGAAAGGCTTTAAATTGAATTATTATTCCCATCTGAGTCTAACAGCAAAAGAGTGATTGAAACCTATCCCCTTGTGCCTATATTTCCTTCGCTTAACGAGGAGCAGATGCGTTCGATTAGTTCTACGTATTTCCGTTGTCTATGTTAATTAGTTCTAATATTGGACATGTAACTTTTTTTTAAATGTCTTAGTCCTGTCTAGAGCATTATTATTCAATGAAATTCTGCATCTTTTCTGATTTATTTAAAACTTTTAGCATAAATAAGGCCCATATATATGTGTATATATATAATATATATATGCCGATTCAGTTAAAAATCAAAATGCCGAAGAAAATAAGTTAAAATTATCATATGCTCAATCCGGTCTAAACCAAACCAAACGTAAAATTAGACTAATTAAACTGAATCTGAACCCTGTGAATACATTCATTCAAATCATGTTCTTTTAATTAATATGCGAACCAAATGAGTCTAAATTTCTCCAAATTAAGATCATTATCATTATATTAATTTCTTTAGGCTCACTCTGTATGGAGGATAAAAGATGACCTGAAAAAGAATATTAATAAAATTCATTTAGAGACTCATATCTAGTCGACTAGTCCTATATATATTACATGCATGATGCATCACACCAAACCAATATCACTTCACGTGGTCCATGCATGAACATTATATCGATACATCCACGTTATTCCATAATTGAACACCAAGAATCATATAATATCAATGACATTACAAATAAAATAAAAATACACACCAAGAAAAGCTTGGAAAAGGAAAACGTAGAAGAACAGAAAAATCAGACCAAGAGAAAAAAGATTAGATTCATTCAGTGCATGTGCATGGCTATATGAATCCAGGATGACACATGCAATTACTGAAAACGGTGGGCGTTTTCATAACAAAGTCCGTGGATAATGCTCATTGTCGTGCAATAAAAAACAATAAAAATTATGAAGATTATGGAAATTATTTATTGACCGAAATAATTACTTTTATATCCTTATTTTTTTTTATGGTCCTTATACGCCGTTTCTCATTTTTCTTTTATATGCTTAATTAATATAATAATTTATCCACTCAAAATTCGTTCTTAATTTATAATCTTTTAAAAAAAAAAAATCTAAATAATTGAACCACACTTTAATTTACCTTATACATCTTTATTAATTATAGGATTTAAGAGAGTATACATTTTTTATGTTAATACAATTAATTAAAAATGACATGTATGTTGAAAAAATTAATTAAAATATGTATTCAAACTGACATGTACCAAAATAAATTTTATTATTTTATTTTATATAACAATCTTATTATTTTATTTGGAGTATGACAAATAAGGAAAGAAAATCAAATAAATCATATTTGGGTCCACCAAGCCAAAGCCTGCCTTATCCAAACTGAGACTCTACTCCCTGCTAACGCGCTTATAGTAACATGAGCTGCATAATTTAAATATATGCTCTCCGAATGATCATAAAACGGAACCGTAAAACAGAACGGATACTTTTTTTTTTAATATAACAAAACGGATACTTGAAATATGAAGAAATCATTTAACAAATAAAGATGAAATAAACTTATCCATTAACGGTGTTTGCAAAATTCTCAAATGAGAAAGAGTAAAATGTCCTGACTAACAACAAGATTGAAGCTTTCATTTGTTTATTCTGTTAAATGTGTCGAGAATGCATGCATGTATCCGTAAAAGGTTTATTAGAATCTAAGCTGTCGAAAAAAGAATAAGGAGGAAACACCTAAACTTAGGTCTGCTCACGGGCCGGTTTGGGCAGGTTTCGATTCGATGAACCAGCGGTTTAGGGTCACGTTTTCGATGACCCGACTATGAATCGATTAGAAGGTTTCGGGTTGGTTAGATGAACAAGATTTTAAGACGGTTATGGGCCGGTTCCGATTCGTAAAAAAATTCAACCATGTATCAACCATTCCCTTACGGTCAAGTTTGGTTTGAGATCGGTTCAATATTGATTCATGGCCGGTTAGGTTCAAACTTAACTTTTTTTAATTATTTTTTGATTTAAGATATTGTTTAAACGTTTTTAATATTATTTAAATAAAATTTAAGAAAATTTTATGAGAAATTATAATTATTTGATAAAATTAGTGATAAATTTTTTTTATGATTTTTTATTTTTATGAACCAATCGAAAATCCGGTTCATGAACCGGCCTGACCCGATTATGAACCGTCGGTTCGGCGGTTTCATTATCAACAAACCGAGCCTAACCCTCGGTGTCACCAGGTTCCGGGCTGATTCGTTGAACCGGCTAGAATTGACCGGTTCGATTCGGATTCGATCAGGACCAGTTTCGGTTCAATTTAGAGTCCAAACGGGCCTATAAGTAGGTCTACCTAAATCAGTGAGTCACATATACCTTGTACGTCCTTATTAATTAAAGAATTCATGAGATTATACAAATTTTTATGTTAATACAATAAATTAAATGGCATTGTTGTGATCAAAAAGATCATGATGGAAGAGTCATTGTAAAGTCGTCGGCACGATCGGAACCTGCAAATAGAATAGGACAATGGGGGTGACAGCTACGTTATGCTCTACGGTCTAAACGGGATCAACA
This sequence comes from Rutidosis leptorrhynchoides, assembly GCF_046630445.1. Lineage (NCBI taxonomy): Eukaryota > Viridiplantae > Streptophyta > Magnoliopsida > Asterales > Asteraceae > Rutidosis > Rutidosis leptorrhynchoides. The sequence continues at coordinate 6,034 of NW_027266875.1, read as the reverse complement.
AGGCTCACCACATGGTTGGGGCCGAGTGCTGCGTAGCTGCCGGATAGATGTGAGTAAGCTTCTCTCATGGAGAAGCTTGTATGAACACGCATGAGCAAAGGTCACTTTGGTGTTGTTTCTCTGTGAATATGAGAGACTTAGACTTAGGGGTTTCCCTTAAGAGAGATTATATAGGGTGAAGTCCCTTCGATTGAGGGATCTTATTCCTTGTAATCTTCTATACATGGTAGTCTTCTTAATGGAGAATATCTCTAAGTCCAGGAAATTAGCCGAGGGAGCTTGTTTCCTTTTGGGACTCTTACCCGGTTAGTCGGGCTTGGCCGACTCAGGCTGGCAGAATGCTTTTCCACTATATTTGCCCCCTTGCTCGCGTTATGGTTTTACCTGATGGGAGCAAGGTAAACTTTTAAAGGAAAGTCGAGGCGTTTGTTTTAACGGGATTAAGTGTGTGTTTCGGACGTGTCCAACTTGATTTTGGCTGCAAACCTCGTTACATGATGACTTTGGGCCGTGTCCATCGCCCGACTCGGCGTTTGGCTACTATAACTCCTTATCGAGGTCGGAGGATTTTCACTTTGGCCAGTCGTAAGTTTAGAGATTTTATAGGGTAACTACGTATATAAGCATCTACGGTCTAAACGGGACCAACAAGGCTCACCATAAGGCCTTAGCCAAGTAGTACGTAGCCACCTGATTGAATTTTGAGATGTTTCTCGTGGGGAATTTATGTCTGTTTTGGCTGCACGGATTGTTGGACTTAATTTTTGGCTGAAGAGGTCGTTATTAACGTCTAGAGATTGTTGTTTGGGCCATGTTCCGGAGGTATTGTTGACCCCTCTCTGGTGGGGTAACTAAATGAGTGGGCCAATGAAGCCTTTAGGCTTGCTGTGGGCCGAACTCTTTGGTTCAAGTACAAAGGTCGATTTATGAAACAAAACCAACGGCAGAAGGTCCTTCCTCAGGGAGGAGGAAGTGCCTCGCCAAATTTGAGGCCTTCCGGGACACAAGGCGGGCCATCGGCTGCTGGGAAGGGGAAATGTTCGATAACTAGCAGATCCTCTTCAGACTGGGAGGAGCTAGCTGAAGTGGGTCTCCTGCGAGATCCGAAGCGGGCAAAGGGTGCTGGTTGATTTTAACGATGCGGAGGACGAACCTTTTAGTTGGGATGGCACGCCTGTCTTGATTTATTAGGCCTGATTATTGCCCCATATGATCGAGCTCTCTTCGGCCGCTAGATTGGTCAACTCTGTCTTAAACATTGGCCAAAGCCCTCGAATTGGCAAGTCTTCCAAAACTATCTTTTCGCTTTTCATGATCTTCTTGCGGGGGATTCTCATTGTGCCATTGACCGGGCGAACAAGATGCAACAGGCGCAGTGTAAGGCTGAAGATATGGTGGCGCTTCTGAACCGCCTCATGGTCGACGTCGCCCTCGCGTTGGAGAAAGCCAAAAAGGAGGCCTCCGATCTTGCGAGGAAAGCCGGTCGTCTCCAACTGCTTGCTCAGTCGTCCTGGTTGACCCACTCCTTTGCTGATGTCATCTTTTTTGACCTTAACATGATCCTGATTAGCAAGTATCTTTTTTTGTAACTTTAGGGTTTTTCCTGCTTAAGCCGAAAGGATTTGTAGATTTCCTGTAATTTTGAATTTCAATAAAAATTTGATTTTGATGCTTCAATCTTCTTTCCTTCTCTATTCCGTACTGTCCCCTATTTGAGCATCCATTAATAAATAGGGTTGTCCAAATATTTTAGGCATGTGACAATACTCTTAGAAGAAGTAGCCTTACGCTTGAAAGGACTTTAAGTGCCCCGCAAAATCGGGTAGTAGAATGTGTTTTTCGTTTTGGGAAGAGCTTAGAAGCGATCTTTTACTTGGGAAGGATGCTGTAGATGCCCCCTGAAAAGAGGGTTTTAGATTTAACCTTTCACTTGGAAAAGAGTTTGGAAGCAATCCTTGCATTTGGGAATGATGTTGTAGATGTCCCCGATAAAGAGGATTTTTAAATGTCCTTGCACTTGGGAAGGACTTTATAAGTACTCAGACAAAGGGGATCTTAGGTTTAACCTTTCGCTTGGAAAAGGGTTTAGAAGCGATCCTTGCACTTGGGAAGGATGTCGTAGACGCTCCCTGAAAATGGGGTTTTAGATTTAACCTTTCACTTGGGAAAGAGTTGGAAGCGATCCTTGCACTTGGGAAGGATACTGTAGATTTTCCCGATAAAGAGGGTTTTTAGATGTCCTTGCACTTGGGAATGATGTTGTAGATGCCCCCGGCAAAAAGGATTTTTTGATGTCTTTGCACTTGGGAAAGACATTATAAGTTCCCTCTAAAAGGAGGGTCTTTTAGATATCCTTGCACTTGAGAATGACTTTATAAGTGTCCCGACAAAGGGGGTCTTAGAATTTTCTCTTCGCTTGAGAAGAGTTTTTAGAAGGGTGCCCCCGACAAAGGGGGTCTTTAGACAACCTTTCACTTGGGAAAAGTTTTAGAGATGTCTCCGGCCGGAAGGAATCCCAGTTTTGCCTTTGCTCGGAAAGGTCTTTAGCAACCTTTTAAACCTGGTCAGGGGATGCCTTGTGATGCCAAGATTTTTAGTTACTTATATTGCTTCCTTAGGTGGCTACGGTCATGCAGAAGTCTTTAGTTATTTGCTCCCTTAAGTGGCTACGGTCATGCAAAAGTCTTTGTTTGTCTCCTTGAGTGGCTACGCCCTTGCAGAGGTCTTTATTTTTACGCATCCGCATCGACAGAGGTTTTCCGGAAAAAAATATTTTCCGGACATATCGACCCTAACCGGAGACTTCAGTGCGACATAAAGATTGCGCATCCGCATCGGCCGGGATTTTCCGGAAAAAATATTTCTGGACATATCGACCCAAATCGAAACTTATGTACGACTTAAAATTTGCGCATCCGTCTACGTCGAGGTTTTCCGAAAATTTTTCCGGACATATCGACCCGAACCAAAGCTTATGTATGACTTAGGTTTTGCATCCGCCTCCTTTAGTAGGGGTCGTTCGGAGATATAAATTGACCGAGCGATTGTCCCAGAGCGAAGGAAACTTATGTGAGACTCAACTAAGGTTTCTTCTTTTCCCGGTGGGAGGAGTTGTGGGGCGCTCGTCAGCGTCCCTCGCTCCCCTCGCCGATTGTGGGTCCAAATAGCCTTTTACTTAAAAGAAAATATTTTGAAGTCCAAATCGCTTTGGGAAAAGTCATCTGAAAAGATTTTTTTTGAATAACAAAATGAATATTGAGGGCCCATAGGCACTTACTTAATACTCAAGCGGGCTGGCTGTGTCTTGTTCGGCTGCTCCGAAGACTAGCCTTGCTGGACACTTTATGGTGGATCGCCTCTTCTCCTTAATGCACATGTTTCGGACCTTTCATCAATCAAAGTCCGATTTCTCCTTCGTTATTGCTCCGAATTGAGCAATTCCAAAACCAGATGAAAGTAGACATCTAGAGTTTTAATTCGACATCTGATTTTGATTTTTTTATTGTCGTATCGATCCCAAAAAGCTTGTCGAAAGACGCTTCCTGTCGCGCGTCGTCGCTCATCAGACTGTACCGTCGACCGATTTTCAAAAGCTTGTAAATTGCTCGCTACTCATCTGATTAAGACGATTTTTGTTGGGTTGGAAATAGGACATCTTGAACTTCAATTTAGAATTAAAAAACGCTCGATTTCATCAAGTATCGCGTCCGGAGGAGATCTCCAAAGTCACATTTGTTTTTGCTCGCGATTTAAAATGTTTTGTTCTATTTTCTCCGATCAAAACATGAGATCTTGAGCAAACCCTGATTATAAAAAAGTCAGATTCCGATGTTACCGGTAGAATAGAAGGTAAAGGGAGCGACTTTCTGTGCGTCCCCATGGTCGGCGCCAATGTTGTGACCAAAAAGATCACCGTGACGAAAGGGTCACTGTAGAGTCGTCGGCATGATCGGAACCTGCAAATAGAATAGGACAATTGGGGTGACAGCTACGTTTATGTGTCTATGGTCTAAACGGGACCAACAAGGCTCACCACACCGTCGGGGCCTAGTGATGCGTAGCTGCCGAATAGATGTAGTAAGCTTCTCTCGTGCGAGAAGCTTGTATGAGCACGCGTGAGCAAAGGTCACTTTGATGTTGTTTTTTGTGAATATGAGAGACTTAGACTTAGGGGTATCCCTTAAGAGAAATTATATAGGGTGGAGTCTTTTTGATTGAGGGATCTTATTCCTTGTAATATTCTATACATGGTAGTCTTTTTAATGGAGAATATCTCTAAGTCCGAAAAATTAACCGAAAAAATTGTTTTTTTGGACTCTTACTCGATTAGTCAGACTTGACCGACTGACTGCCGTGGACCAAACTCATGGTTCGAATAAGTTGTTTGCCCGGCCGGACTCTGGCCGGCCGAATGATTTTCCAGTACAGGCATATATGATTGAAAATTTTCTAAAAGATGCATTGACATAAACCAATACTAAAAGAAAAACTAGACATAAACCAAAATAAATTTTACTATTTTATATAACAATCTTATTATTTTATATGTAACAAGTAAGGAAATAAATCAAATAAATAATATGTGGGTCCACCAAGCCAAAGCCTGCCTTATCCAAACTGAGACTCAACTCCCTGCTAACGCTTATAGTAACATGAGCTGCATAGTTAAATATATTTTCTCCCAATGATCATAAAACGGAACCGTAAAACAAAACGGATGCTTTTTTTTTTTTATGAATATAACAAAACGGATACTTGAAATATGAAGAGTCATTTAAATAAATAAAGACTAAATAACTTATCCATTAACGGTGTTTGCAAATTCTCAAATGAGAAAGAGTAAAACGTCCTAACTAACAACAAGATTGAAGCTTTCATTTGTTTATTCTGTTAAATCTGTCGAGAATGCATGCATGTATCCGTAAAAGGTTTGTTAGAATCTAAGCTGTCGAAAAAAACAAGAGGTCTTATCTTCTTATAATTTACCAAGTAATACTTTTGTATCATAATGTATGAACATTCAAATCTATATATCTAATGATTTAAATACATATAAATTTAGATAAATTTAAAATGAAAAACATCATGAATTGTGATACGGGATGAGTAGATAATTCCACCATTGTGTTGGTAATGTGGTAGGGTAGAAAATACAATTAAATGCATTTGGTCTATTTGATTGACTCATGCGTCCATTGAGAAAGGAACTCACTCAATTTCTATTTCACTAATTGTGACGATCGTAGAATCTCCTACTAAAGCAGAGACAAGCATTTCCCTTAAATTAATTCAGCTTTTATTTGATTTGATTTTAAAACTCACATTATGGAGCATTGTACAGTTTATTTGAATACTCTCTCCATCTCAAAATACATGATATTTAATATCATATATTTTGAGACGAAAATAATATTTGTAATTGAGAAATTCGATTTCTTAAAATTTATATTTAAAAATTGTCGTTTATGTATTTCGATCAAAAAACAAAAGTCAGATACTAAATCACTAGCCACCACACATGATAAATAAATACTGAGTTGCAAATTTACTTCTAAGTTAATGCGTCGAGCAAGGAGCCTAGGACACATTCTTACGTACTTAAGAAGGTATTGCCTCCATCTTATTAAATATAATTTTCGTCTCAAAATATAAGATATTTTTATTTTTATTTTATGTGTAATTATTTTGAGATAGATAAAATATATTAAAAATAAATATATCTAAACATTATTATTGTTTAGTTACATTCAAAAATAAATTAATCTAAAAAATAAATTAATCTAAAAAATCAAAACGAGTCTATTTGAAACGGTTAATGGGTAATATTTTCATATTTACTTGAAAAAAATAGCTTGGATATTGTAGTGGGCGGGAATTGCGGGAAATATCCAATCCATTGGATTCCTCATTTTGGTTCTTACAAAAAACAAAAACAAAATATCATAAAATAAAATAAAAAAATAGCTGGAATTGTGACTCACTATAAATTGGAGACAATTCTTGCGAATATTTGAGTTTGAAACTAACAGATAAT
>NW_027266874.1:0-103849 GCF_046630445.1 Rutidosis leptorrhynchoides | reverse complement strand
AAGACATAAGGGCTACCTGGATGGGCATGCCTAAAAGCAACGATAAAGAAGGATGAGAGTAGTGCATTTTAAGAGATTTTAGTGAAAAACTATATATATATCACTTAGAAACTACCATAATGATTATCGATACAGAATGAAAGTTTTTCTTTTAAGGAAAGAAAAAAGAAGATATACTAATCACAACAATGCTCATTTGATCCATCCTATGTACAACGCTATTACAGCCATAAAGGATTCTCAGGTAACCAAGTCTGTTGATAATACTATGAGTAACCATTTCAAGAATTCCTAAGACTAAATTCAGACAAAGAATGATCATAGGCTCTCCAAACAGAACACCTGAACGAATAAGGGAAACGTAGTACTTTCTCTCTTGCAACCATTTGTTCTTTATATCAAACTTAATTGCAACGGCCAAAAAACAGAAATGTTATAAATCACTAACTAGTTCACATGCTAGTTGGCACCAACAACATGCTGATATTGAAACAACTAGAGATTGATGAATAGTGGTTACCCAGATATAAAACGATCTTTACGAGCACGAGCTTGTGTTGGACCCTGAACTTCCTCCACTATACACTACACATGCCACAACATAAACATTCAGCATAACATTGAGATTTTAACCCTTATTACAAAACATAGGAACCAGCTGCTTGAAAGATTATGTGCAGACTAACATGATCAAGACAGTGAGTTGTTTTCGACCCAATATAGGTTTTAAACTGCTCGACTCCCAAGACAAATGGCACTTCCAAGTCCATAGGCAAACATAGAAATAAACACGGGCCAGCACATTATGCTTTAGCCACAGAAACTCCTGGTACATTTTCCTACCTGACTTTTAATGAAAATCAAGGGAGGACGCACGTCAACTCCGTTATTATCAATCAGTTTCAAACAAACCTAGATCAGAAAAACTTATATGCTATCTCGATTCTTTTAAGCTTAAATCAACAGAAAGCACAACAATCAAGATCTGATGTATCACATCGTAAAATTAACACTGAGGTTCATAGGCCACTAGATGCAGACTATGGAAAACAAAAAGTTAGCAGAAATATGTTTCTTTCAAAGCACAGCCTTCTCTTGACAAATTAAGTAAACTACTTTTCTACATGAAATATATATATATACATATGTCCATTTAAGAAGAGAGAGATAGTGGTAAGACTATTGAAATTCTTTACTCACCACTGAAAAACCGTTACGAGTTAAGTCATCCAAAGTTTGTCTAAGATTCTGCAAAAGGTCAATTCAACATATTTACAATCTGAACTAAAAGATATTTCACAGAACTGGAGACTGGATATGCTAATCTCAATGAACAATCTAATTCCTGCAGAGAAAATAAATCTATTACCACAACAGGGCAACCAGCTCTAGGTATACTATCCGAGCGCAAACCGCCAAAAGGATTGAGGCCAGCATATTCAACAAGGATGCAAGCATCTATTCCAATGGCTTCATAAAATTCCCCAACCTGAAACACCACCGACCTCAATTAATATAATTAAAAGTAGCAATGATCCACACTCATTGACTGCAGGGCAGAATGAAAGTGTTAAATGACTGACTCGGCAGAGTAACACTTCACGTGGAAATTTTGACTTGAACTGCAATATCTCCCAATTGAGGGTTCCTTCTTTTAAACTGCATTGAACTCAATTAAGAAAAACTCATTAATTTGATAACACAGTAATGTACATCAAATTTACATTGTGCCAAAAACAATTCAATATTTCATATGTTTTCGTAAACCTAAGGATTTTAGCACGTGTGGGATTTTAACATGTGTATGTAACACATAGTTTATGTACAGATCATACCTTCCGTTTCTCAAACTAACATCCAAACCAAGCAGGTTAGAATACATGAGGCGCTGAATTAGATGGATGGTAGAGGGCTTCCTACACTTTTGCAGCCTCTGCAATAACAAAGACATTGTTTTTTTTTCAATTAAAATATAGAAATCCAGAGAAGTGACTTGTATATGAAAGTGGAAGCAGCTAACCTCCTTCCACCAAATCAAGTGAGAAATGCCCTTATCATCTAGCACATTGGCAGTGGACTTAAGCTTCTTTGCACTCTTCGTGGTTCCTTTGAAAACCTTGGGATCTTTGAAACAATAAATCCTTTCAAACCTGTTACTGTCATACAAATAAAGTCTTTAAATTATAGTTAAAATACAAACCACACTAACTCCAAGTCAAAGATAACAGAGTATTCACAACAACAGCCACTATAGGCCCCATTTCAAAGTACTCAACAAGTAGTATTCAAAGGAAACACAAAAATTAAAAATTGCAATGTTAAGCAGCAAATAAAATTTCATCTCCTTGAAAGAAAATTGCAAATGAGAGTGGGAAAAAGAGATTATACTGAAGAACTGGAGAAAGACGAAACGAAGTATATGTACGAGCACAAGGACGGCCATGAATGAGAGCGAGAGAGCACCACTTGGGAAACGAAATAGCCGCGTTTCTGGTAGCTAGCCAGTACATTATGAAGTGCAAATTGAATCAAAGTATTCAAACTTAGATTGAACGGTAATATATCTTACTAATTGGGGAATTGAAATTTAGGGTTTTCATTTCCTGTTTTGGGGTTCGGCAAAAGGCCTTGTTTGTTTCTTCCCGCCAACAGAACAGAGTAACAGAGAAATATGTGCAGTGTGTAGTGAACTGAAGACAGTGAAGCGACTAATTGATGTCTTGTACATGCGTGTTATAATTTTAAGTTAAATACAAAATAGTCCTTCAAGTATGGTCAGCTTTAAAGTTTGCTCTTTAATAAGCAAGATACAGTAATTCGTATCTTTTTCTACGGAAGTTTAACAATAAAAGCTGGAATAATTAGCAACTTTAAAACAACAGGGAGCAACATAAAAATTTAATCCTAATTAGAAGGGTTTTTGTAATAAAATACACGTGACTGGTGGGAATAAAAACGATTGGGAGAGGATTAGACAGAAAGAGAACGTGGCAAATGGAGAATACATGATATAGTATGATACAATCGAGCTTCTTCTTCAATGGAGAGCAATCTCCTCATCGTCTTCCTTCCCACTCCTCATTTTGTTCTTTCTCATAATAATCACCATCAGCTAATAAACAAACCCCATCGCCAATTGTCATTAACCGCCACCGAACGCCGTAAATTGGATTCCAATGCCGATACTATCCGTACAAACAGCTTCAAGTTCGACAAGAACGACGTCGGTGGAATTGATTATAGTGAAGAAGAAGGTGACGAAGAATTAGAAGATGAAGAAGAAGAAGAAGGATATTTTACAGCTCGGAGGCGTTGGTGGTCCAATGATTATTCGAGGGAGATGAACCGAAAATCGTCTCGGAGTTTGGATGATGTCATTGACAGCATTTGGATATTTAAGGTGATTTTAGATTCAATTGAATGATATACTATTAAGTTTGAATCTTAATTTTTTGGATTTTCTAATTGAATGGATTCTAATTGAAATCGACTTGTTCGGCTAGAATTAGAAAGCAGGATGATTAAAAGACCAACTGACCATTCTATTTTCCTTCTATCTAAGTCTACCATGTATGCTCAATCATGACACGAATATTACTTAGGATACATGGTCACTGGCGGAGCTACCCTTAAGATTAGGGGGTCAATTGACCCCATAAAATTTTGAGAAAAAAATATTTAGTCCTCCTATTATTTATTACTTACATATAAATTCATCTTGAAGAGATTGTTACAATTACAAACAATTAATTTTCAGTAAAAATTTAAAACAATTCAATACATAGCCTAGAAAAAATTCTAATGTAATTTTACTTGTTTTACTAAATCTTAGAATCATTGATACATAATTTTGGCCACAATAATAAAAACCGATATCATTCAAATCACAAATACATGGAAATTTCTCATTAATTTTTATTTAACAATGTTACTTCTATACTATTGACCCTACGAAATAATTTTTCTAGCTCCGCCACTGTACATGGTGGAATGTACCATTCTGCATTTATTACTAGCGGTGTTCATCATTGATTTCGGCCATGGAAATCGCTAATTGCATCAATTTGTTACTTCTTTTTTCACTTGACATGATTGGGCCATGGAATTTGACATATCCTGAATATCTACTGCTATATTTATATCTCAGGTGTTTAAATCGTATGGCTGGCAGCTTCCATTCATCATCATATCCTGGCTTCTAGCCTCAGGCCCCAAAGCTTTCCTAATGGCATTTTCAGTTCCATTTGGACTATCGTTACTTTTACTGGCATACGAAAAGTTGTCGGGAAAAAGTCAGGGTAGAAGACGCAAACGTAAGTCAAAGAGGAGGAGAACACCTTTGTAATGAAAGAGCGAGAAGATATTGGAGGGACGACAACAAAGGGAAAGATGAGATATCGATCATGGATGGATGATACTTCTGTGAATAAGGGAGAGCAAGAAGACACAAACAGTTTTGGGGATGGGATGAATTGGTAGATGGAACAAAATCCAAGCCCAGACCATCTCAGTCTCAGACGATGAAAGGATCTCGAATGAGATCGGTAGAAGATATCGTAAGGGACAAAAATGAGACACCTTTATTGTTGAGATTGTTGATTTCTTTGTTCCCTTTCATGGGTTCTTTCTTGGAGTAAATAATCATCTCCCTTACAGTAATTAAACTCGATTAGTATATTACGTAAATTGAAACTGTTTTGTAGCTCATACTACAAATGTATTCTACTGGTTGAGCAGAAGAAAGCAGCAAGCACTTCAAATTTGCAGCTTGAAAGTTCATTTTTGTTTTTGAATCTTTGATGATAAGCAACAAATTTTTTTTTTCCTGCGTCTAATTATTTGAAGCGAAAATTTGTGTAACCCATAAAATAAATTAGCTATTTATAAAATGAACCTTCATGTTTCTCAATAGGGAGCAAAAACTTGTCTTTTATCATATTTTATTTTAATAGATAAATTTTATTTAGTAAATAAATTATTTTTAATTTTAAAATTTAATTTGGTGGTGAAGTATGTTTGATAAAATTAAAATAAATAATTTGATGATATAATTTGATATTTGGATAAAAAGTTGGCATTATAATCTTTTTTCTTTTTTTTTTGTGATAATATAATTTTCAATTAAGAATGAAATAAAATTTACTTAACTGTTGCAGTTGTTTAGCGTCAAGCGAAAATGATTCTCGCTGCAGCGAGATAGCTGATAAAATTTAAACTGCCTGCTTCCAGGTATTGTAACTTCAGTTCAATTGCCCCATTTGGGTTTTTAAAAACTTGTGTTGTACAAAACTCACTACAACATGAAGCTACAGCGTATAGGTTTAGGACTTTACTCTAATATATATACCTAGCAAGTGCCTAGCTCGAACCTCGGCACTACCATTTTTATGCATCCTTATTTTTTATAGTTGGTCACTCGGGCCACTTAACTGCTCATTGAGTGTAATTTGGCACCCTATAGAAAAATTCTTACTAAATATATCTAGAACAAATATCTCAAGTATTTTCGACGGAAGTTTCCACCTTAAAATGAGTCACGGAGCAAATATTTTAGAGTAAATCCCATATGTATACATTAATAATCCAACCATATTAGCTAACATTAAATACTTGGTTCACACTGAAAGACTAGTTTAGAGGATATATTGAGCCTCTTGGGAGCACCGACGATAAAAAGGTCTGCTTCCTTTTTTTCCAATGGATCACCCACAAAATATATCTCCACCGTGTCTAAAACTAATGCATTCTTGAGCAAATACTCCATCACGAATAACTCTCAGTCTTCTCCTTTAAATTCTCGAACTTGAAGGTTCTTGAGATGCGATAAGAAACTTGTAATCTCTGGAGGCAGTGTCACAGCAAATTTATCAGACTGGTTGATTCCCTGAAGGTTATCAGAACCATGATTGATTAGGCAGGGAAGCAACTATGACACAGCAATAAAAAAAAAACACAAGTAGGTAGTAATGTATTACCTCGGTAAGAATAAGAGTTTCAACAAATGGACAATTCTGTAGAAAGCTATGCAGAGCTGTAAAGGAGCACGTTAGGCAAATCATCCAAACTCGTGATGCCCTCTTCTATAGGCAGCTTCTACTTCTCGGGAAAGCAACTTACCGAACTTGTACTCATAGGTGTAACACACTATAAAACAAGGAAAACAGCCATCATTTTTTCATTTGATTCTTTTGAAAAGGGAAAGAAAACATAAATGTATAAAAGTTGAGATGATAAATAAGCCTCGGGAGAAAAAAAACCACAGCCTCGACTGGGAATCGAGCACAAAAAAAAATGGTCTTTGAATAACCTAACTAACCATTCAAATTTAAACTTTAACTAAATCATTCCAACCAAACTTGTAAACGAAAATAACTTGGCTTTCAGGTTAACCAAAAGCTTCAGCCGACTGCCAAAAAAAAAAACGAAATGGTTGATTAAAGAAGCTGAAGCTTCTTGCAAACTACTTATGGATAACAGATGTTGAAAAATATGGACCAAATTACTCAATAGACTTATAATTTTCCACTACGCTGATGAAACAGCTGGATGGCTCGTACTGAACATTTCAAGGTCAAACAAAGAGTTCCCATCATAGAGGCTTTTTATACAAAACGGGTATTTTTAAAGACGGATTACCTCTTCTGTAGCCAGCTTCTGCTTCTTGGGAAAGCCACTAACCAAACTTGTACTTATGGCTGTAACACATTATAAAACAAGTAAATAAAGCCTCTGGAGCAACAAAATTTGACAAAAGGGAAAACCTATAACATGAAACGTCAGCGCATACTGTAACATTAAGCCTTGAGCAACAAGCATCAACTTATCCTCTTGAATTTTGAGAAGTTCGTCGATCCAAGCTTTACTCATCCTTTGAACCTGCCGTTTAAAATAGTTTTCCTACAATCAAATGTTTGGATAAAAATACAACAAAATACTAGCAAAAGATTACTATTCGCAGCAAATATGTTTAACAGTTACCATTATATGAAAGATAAAATTACTGATATAAACACGAGCAATTATACACTTTATTGGGTCCTCCGATCGGTCTCTAAGAAAATCCAAAATCCAATCTTTTTCATAGCATATCAAAACCCAAAAAACTGCAATTACCTTAAAATTGCCAGCTTTGTTGCATCCAAAAATTGAAGAGTATAAGAGAATTTGTCAGGTGGGAGCTTCAACCTTAGCTCGAGCCTCATAACTAAAGATGAAAAGAAGAAGACCGATAATAATAGAAGAAGAAGAAAGCAATGCATCATCTATCTATGTTCTGCTTTTAAATACACCGAATAGTTACAGTTTCAAACTATCAATTATTAAGACACCCTTTTGTCCATTGTGTTCTTTGATTACTCACAGTCAAATAGTCAACAAAATGCTGATAATTCCTATAGCTTGCTTCAGAATCTATTGTGCAATTATTGTAGTGATCAATTTAGTCAACAAAATGCTAGGATATATTCATTACATTTTGTTTGGTAGCTTCATAAACCAGTACAAAAGGCTGATAATTCCTATAGCTTGCTTCAGAATCTATTGACTGTTGTCCTATACTCGTTCAGTTGATTCCTATAGCTTGCTTCAGAGTCTATTGACTATTGTCATATACTTGTTCCCTACCGTGAGATAAGGTTCGCTAGGAAGTCAAAAATAAATCTTCCCGACTGCAAATTGCACCCTTAACCCTGTTGTGTAATTTGTTCCCTACTTATAACATCAAACAAAATGCTTGCTTCAATAAACCCAGTTGTGGAAAGATTAGTGAAGTAGAATTCTTTTGCAAGCAATCTTTGCTCAGGTTTCTTTCCTCAGGTTTCTTTAGCTTCGTCTACAGCTAAATTGTAAATCATTTTCATGTAAATAGGACAACCTGTTGCACTGTCAATCGTTCTCCTATTTTAATTTTTGGGCAGCAAAAGTAAAAACATTCATACCATACCAACAATATATGTTTTTTTTTTTTCTCAACAATTTCTTGACAAAGAATGTTCTTTTCCTAATATTCTACCTTTTACAATGGAAGAAGAACCGTCTAAAGAATGTTTACAAGAAATTGCATCGTTTTAGTAAAAAAAAAAGAAGCAATTGTCATCTGGCAAATAGTTGAGCTCTATTGAGATAACAGGCAGATGAAGTATCCTGGAGGCAGCCACAAAAATTGTCGTCATCCTTAGGAAACGATTTCGGTAAAGGATGGTCCGGAATCACCCCAACCTGTATGGAAGGAAATATATATATATATATATATATATCAATGTGATCGAAAAGGTGGAGAAGAGAGAGGCCAAATGGGATGCGTCAGAATTCACCAAAATACTAACCTTGTCGATATCGTTATGAGCAGGCGTCTCATAGCGGGCAACAGTAACTGCCAAACCGGAGCCATCAGAAAGAGGGAAAACTGACTGAATTTTGCTGCAGACAAGATCAAGTAGCTCCAGTTAGAAATTTAAAACCGTTACTACAAAGACAAAAGTAATCTCGTTTTACTCAGGCTACACTCTTTGTTTCTTTTGTTCATATGGAACGGGAGAGTATTAATCATGCATTTGTTGGAGTCAAACTTTTTACCCTTTTCCAAATGTGGGTTCTCCATACAACACTGCACGTTTATTGTCTTTCAGTGCACCTGCCAATATTTCACTTGCACTTGCAGTTCCTTTGTTCACCTAATAATGATTTCTCATTCACAAACATGTTACTTTTGAAAATAAAACTCAAAAAACAAAAGCAAAGAAGAAGGGGTGGAAGAAACAGATATCGTTGAGATCTGCTGATAGAAATAGATAATGACCAACATCTTAGGAACTAATTATGCAATCTGCATGAAAAATGAGCATGGAGGCTTAGGTTAGGCTCTTAAGAGCACACAACAGAAGGGATACTCTTCCTTCAGAGAACCCAACTAGATTAACAGAACAAGTCGTTTAATAGAGAAAGGTGACTCAACTATGAATGCCAAACCTAATAGCCTAATGACAACTTAACAGAAATACAATTTTCTTGACTCGGTTATATTAAAAGCAAGGAAAACAAAGTATACCAGTACAGCTAGAGGTTCTGATGCAGCGATGGCATTACTTCCATCAGTGTCATATATATCCCGAACACCACGATTATCGCATATGTACACAATAACACCTTTATCTAACCTGAACACCAAATTGAGTTGTAAGAGATTGAGCAAAGCTTATTATGCAAGATAGGTGGCAACTTCCATTTCCCCCCAGCTTAGAAACTCAAAAAAGTTCACGGTCTTATATCAAATTAGAAAATACGAAGCTAAATATAAGCAACTGTGCAGGAACGCTGCTTTCAAATTTTAGAACAAACTCAGACTCCATTATATAACTAACTTACCAAATTTTGGCAATCTCAACTCCTTCAGGGAAAAGGCCACCACTGCAGCAAACTAGGGTTGTCAGAAACCTGCCTTAGAGCTAAGGTAAAGATTGGAAAGTGTTCATAGCTTATTACCTATTATCTCGAAGGTCCAGTACAAAGGCATTAACATTGTTGCTTCTTAGAGAATCAATCGCTTCCCTGACAGCACCTTTGGGAAAAATACATAGAAAAAACAGGTTAAGACACACAATGGACATTTGAACCACTAGCTTGCTTCACACCAGAACGTCACACTCACATCCCCTAAACGAACAACTTTATGAACTATGATATATAATTTCTTAAAAGTCCAATGGAGGACTACCCATCTTCTCAAGTAAAAAAAATGTAAACAAAAACATGGCCTGCTAACTCGGGAATATATCCACCACTTCTCATCTTGATGTAAAGGAATAAGCCAGGCCTCAAAATCATGAAAAAGAGGTAATGTCTGATTAGGTGCTTCGCCAAATCAAACCAACAACAATACTCATGTACGCTTACCAGAGGCATTTTGGTTGAATGTTGACAGTTTAATGTAACCAACCCTTGGGGTTTCTTTGCCAGGAACTTCACAAAGTCTTGCCTTCACAGGATTAATAGTCACTTTTTCTCTCCTGGAAAGAGCAGTTAGTTAATTCTAAACCTTGTGAGGAATACGCACAAATTGAACAGATACGATTATACGAAAAGTATGCCTTCTATGATATTATTATGGGGGTATGTTTTATTATGTGGAGAACTTATTTTTCAAGAGAAATAGAAATTTCTAGATCTCAATATGACTTCAAAAGTTAAAGAACTACAAAAGCCCACATTTGAAGAGTTTGAACCTATAGAAGTGAACTTACGTCAAAGCAAAATGCTTCACTTCTGGTCCACTACGGACAGTTAATTCCACTAAACTTCCTTCAGCACCTCTGCAAAAAACACCTTTCATTTGGTTAAATGCCATGTGAATTAAAACACCAATCAAAAGCAGGCACTTGTTGAGAGACAGAGAAGTTCCAGTCACAATATCCAAAATAAACACCTAGGAAGTCCTGAAAGGATGAAAGAGACTGAATAATCTACAAAGGGAGGCTGTTTCTAGACACAGTTCTTTATCTATAGAGATGGCAGCTGACAATACCTTTATTTTAATTAAGTTTATATGACATGAAATAAAACACTCACTGCAATAGGTCTGCTGCATCATAAATTCCCATATTTTTTGTTGTTGTGTTATCAATGTCAAGGATAATATCTCCAGACAGAATACCAGCTCTATTTGCAGGACCTCCAGGAGCAGAAGAGATAACAAGTAGTCCAGCAGTCCCATCAACTTCAGTTGGATAGCCGATTGACAGACCTACACCTGTAAGAGCTCCTCGAGTTCCAGACTGCCTTCAAAAAAGATATAAATTGAATTTAGGGAGAATGTCCATACCACTTAAGTCAAATAACAGAAGGTTAAGATAATCAAATGAAACTGGCCCATACCCGCAAGCTCTTAAACTTTTCAGGCTCTAGAAATCTAGTGAAAGGATCATCCAGGGAGGCGACCATCTTCTTGATTGCTTTGTCTGCAAGAAATTATGCAAATGAATAAAATGTGTTGGTAGTAATTTTGTGTGGTAAAACTTGCAAACAGTCAAGGCAATTATATAGTACTGTATCTTAAAAGTTATTCATTATGGGATGCAGAAGCAAGCATAAAATCTAAAGAAAAAACCATTTGGCCATACAAGTATCTTCTCGTGTGTTCATTGGTTCATTGCGCAGTGCATCTTCTCTGTACCGGAACCAACTTTGTCCGTTGAACGTTTTGTCAATATATGCACGATCAATTGTTCTCCATGCCTCTAAGAAGAGACGATTCTCTTCAGTGAGGGCCCCTGTTAGATAAAAACAAAACTAGACTTGGAATGAAAGTGAAGAGGAGGAAATGCTAAACATACACAAATCCAGTGATATTTTATCAATATTTTCATCTGAAAATTAACTTACAAGAGGGACTTTTGGTAACCGAAACAGGAACTGAAGTTACGAGCATCACTGCAACAGCTAACTGGAAGAATATACCAGAGACGCCATGTCTGAACTTGTCAGAAGAATTGATTTTAAAACTCAATGGATGCTTGTTCAATTTAAGAAGGCATCCGTAACCAATTCGAAACAATCCAAAGGAGGATGGAAATCCTTGTTTAACCAGCAGTTTGGGGTGAACGAAAGCATTGTAGTTATGAGTATTACTAGTCTTATGAACATCTTCGAAAGGCACAATACAGCCTTAAGCGGTACTTGTTTCCATGAAAGCACCTGGAATTGAATACTAATTACAACCAACCGATAGTTCAAAATTCATAATAAATCAAAAACAAAGTGAATATAATAATGTACCTGAGAAGTGATGCTGAGAGAGTGATAGGAGGTCGGAGTGATTGGAGAGAGAGAGAAATTAGTGAGCGAGAGAGAAGAAGATGAATAAGTTCCAGAGCTGGAAAGGAGCTCCATTAAGTTTTTCTTGTCAGTTGATTGGCTGCTGCTTGAGCTCGCTCCCTCTCAATTATGTTTGTTATAAGCTTCCTTATCGTTTCATCTTCAGACGAATACATTCCATTCGTTTCTTGTAATTTCCATACTATTATCGGTCACTAATAGTGTAAATAAAATCAGAGCTGGGTCCAATTATAATTAAATGGGCCTAAAGTGGGCCTCAAGGCTCGATAACCATTCCATTGTCCATTCAGCATATATGTATGTATTTAATCCTAACAAATACACCATTTTGTGTGTCACATTCATCGAGTCATTGTTAGTATCTCGCACAATCCAAATAGAGAAATACTATATTTATGTTTTTTCTTTTTTTTTTGAATAAAAAAATAAATTGTAGGTCATAAGTTTACAACAGTGCTCAATGAATTAATATTAATAAACCCTTTTATATACGTAGATAGAAAAGCAGAATATACTTCCTAAAAAAAAAAAAAAGGAATATACTAGTACTAGTAACAATTCGTTCTTTTGTTAAGTGTATCATCTGGAGTCGACCAAGACAAATCTCTTAATTTATTTTAACTAATCATACTAATTCCCCTTTCCATCGTTAAAATAAACATAATTTTTTTTAATTAAATGTAAATTTTGAGAAATTTAAAAAATATTAATTATGTTTATATATTATATTTTTTCAACTATTTCATATTTTTCATCTACATATTTTTTATGTACACACTTTATGTATTTAATTATTAGTTGTAACTTTAAAAGTTTTCGATCTCTACAATCGTAATTATATTAAAAAATAATTTATAAATATATTTTTTTAATTTGTATAAAATCTTCTAGATGGAATGAGTATTATTCTTCATATTTTGAACATCTGCAATGCAACGAGGAAAGACGTGAGATCGTGGAGACATTTATTTAGTTGGTAGCAAGTTGCGATCCTCTCTTAATCATACTGACAAGCCAAGTTGTTGCAACTATTTGTATGACATTTTCTTAATACTTATTGTACTTGTTATCGATCTGGATTCTTGACAACTTAAAACCTAACCAAGGTGTGTCTGATCTGAACACAGATACAGTACTAGTATTCGTTTTGTTGTTACACACATTATGTCTTGTTTTGCATTCAACATAAAAAAATATTATTTCCTACACAACATATTGAAATTTAAACAAATCGACTGGGTCAATCAGGACGAATTTCTATTGGTTAGATATTTTCTCCGACCAAAAGTAATGAATTCTACTTTAGAAGGGCGACCTTTATAATAGAAATTAATTAAAGAAAAAAACAAATCGACTGGCACGTTGACAAATCTCAATATTAGTTGTTATTCTCGGGAAATCAGAATATATATGGTCTACGGGAGGAATGATGTGTAACATCTGTGACCATTCATTTATTTATACATACACCTATTTATTAATTTCTTTTGATAAATTATTTATATATACACCTACATGACGTACGAACGGGATTTCAATCTCAAGCTAGCAGCATTGGTGAATTCCGTTGGATTAAAATAATTAAATTATTTATACAAAGCACGCTGCCCATGTTAATTGGTGTGTATATATATATATGAACTGACTTGATTATCGATTTAGAACCAGATCATTGAAAATATATCATAGGATATACATGTTGCAGGTTAATCTAAAACGGGAAGTTTTGAAAAAAGAAATAAACCATCAACCAACCATAATTGTCATGTTATTCAAAAAAAAAAAAAAAACCATAATTGTCATGGATTCCTACCCTACCTTTCCATGTTTCTATATTGCTATTCGTCAATAAGTATATATTCAAACGAGGCGGCTTACCTGTTCTGTTCAAGCATCTAACTTCACCGTCTATATACATCACCGATAACTGGCCCGATCGAGTCGATCCCAAATTGTGAACCACCTCAAGAAAAATGGTGTAAGCTAGGCGTCCGAGCCATATCCATAAATTAAGAAAGGTCAAACGAACTCATTCAATACAATTCGCAACTAAAAATATACATTAACTAATATATATATATATATATATACACTACGTCCCAAATTATGTAAAATTTACATATATAATTTGACACGAAAATAATATAATTAAATGGTTACTGGAACTTCAAACTTATAAGCGCTTACATTAATTAACAATATGTCTCATTTCAGTATAACTCAGTATTCTGAAAAAGAAAAGAAAAAACATCATTATCAAACGTTCAATATTGAATGGCAAGCATATATAATTTCGTGACTACAAAAGATCACCAGGAGTCACCGTAAAACGTTGATACAAACGGAATCTGTGAATAAGATAAGACAATAGAGGATGGCAACTACGTTAGGCGTCTACGATCTGAACGGAACCAACAAGGCTCACCATAAGGTCTTTGCCGAGTGGTGCGTAGCTGCTGGATTAGAAAAAAACAATGATCACTTCGTTGTTATGTATCTCTTTGAGTATGAGAGACTTGTTTAGGATTTTACCTTGAAAGAGATTTTGTAGGGTAAAATCCCCTCGATTGAGGGATCTTATTCTCGATAATCTCTATACATGATATTCTCCTTAATGGATAATATCTCTTAGTCCAAAAATCAACCGAAAAAATTATTTCTTTTTGGAACTTTGAGTCGGTCAGTCGAATTTGACCGGTTGACTATGGTGGACCGGACCTAATTGTCCGACAAGTTGTCAGCCCGGCCCACTACATATAATATTCAAAATCATCTTCTAATACTATGCGTTGATCACACAACAATATAAATCTCACCAGGAAAACGATTCCATTACTTTATTTCTAAAGAACAACTATTATCAAGTATATAAGTCCTGCTAAACAATTTTGCGTCATTAAAAGCAAAAGTCATCCAATATTATTTAATTCAAACCAGAAACAGAGAATCTTCTGGACCGCGTGTCATGCAAGAGGTTAGCCAAAAAAAATTATACATGTAATGTTTCCAAAGGTCAAACAAACAAACAAACAAACTCATTCAATACAATTTGCAACTTCAAGGACAATTATACATATACGGTCGACGTAGAGTACTTGTCGTATTTAATCTTACTAGTCAGGGGTCCGTCCGGTAGACGGGAGGACATTTTCCTTCAAAATTATTTAAACGGATGTTATATATAATCATCATACATAATTTATATTTTAGAAATTCGATAATCATCAAAATATAAATACGAAAAGGAATGTTTAAGTAAGAGTATCCATATGAGCATTAAGATTAATTAGAGAAAAAAAAAATTCCTAACAAAATCTAGAACTGTTTGCTTGGTTCATCGATGCTAATCTTTTTCTCAACTTTAACTCTAACCAATTTGGAACGGACTTTGTTTGGTTTTTCTCCCGTATCATCCTCGTCATAAGATGAAATATACATTGCTCTTTTTCTTTTGTTGGATTTGTCAGTTGTCGGAGTCATGTCGCTATCTTCTCGATCGGTATCCTACCATACCAATTTTAAAAAATTAAGTTCATTATATATGTGTATATTTTAGGAATGAAAAAGCGCCTTATAACTAAAGATTCAATCGATAGTTTTTATACCTCCAAATCCGCATCGACGTCTTCTTCTTATTCTTCTTTCTCAGAAGTGTAGAAAGAAAAAAAACTTCAAGTTTTTATGTTAAAAATACGGGTGATAAATAAGGGAGCCCCAACTATAATATTATATATATGTGTAAGGTAAATGTGAAAAAGTTTTACTCGAGTGAAGTGTTTATCCTTGAACTGTTTAGTGAGACCCTCGTCTGATATCACTCGCTTAACGGTATAAGTTACATCCCAATCCGAGAATAGATCCTCCTCGACAATTTCAAATTTGAATAACAGCTCCTTGTCGGCAATTTCCTCAAATTCAGCTAAGAGGTTTTTATTTATTTTTCCTAATGATGATCAGAAAATAGATAAGCTAGTTTACAAACACGTTTAAATAGAAATATAAACATAAGCTCAATTTACTTTCAACACTGTTTGATGGATTTATAAGGTCTGTTGCAGATTTGCCGATCAACAATTTCACCATCCGATCAAATAGCATAATGATGTTGCTCCAGTACGATCACAGACTCTCACTTGCATCTTAAATCTGAAGAAAAAACCATGATAAATAATTGACTTGTGTTGGAATATGCATTAGCGGATCGGAGTTGGCGCTTTATTTAGAGCCCATGTAGAATACTGTTAAATTTATATCGCTTTGCCCTTAAATTTGGTGATATGGCTCAGAGTCAGCAATATAACCAATTAATTAAAAATATATAAGGCTAAAAAAATAACATTACTATTAGCATAAACGGATGAATTTACGAATATGGATTTTCGATATCTTACTTTGGCTCAGCGGTCACCAGGTCTCGACACTTTGGACACCACCATTTTGGCCCATTCTTTCAGCTTTTTTATTGCACATGGTACATCCTTCTTAATACCAGTTCTCGATGGACTCGACTTTGATTATTCGTGCAAGCATTGTAAAAAGTCCCACCTGCAATAGAATTTTTGAATATTTTACTTTTCTTGATAGGTTTGATTATAATAATTCTCCAAATAAATAACTACTGATTAAAACTATGAAATTATTATTATCTCTAAAGATATAGAAAGTTCTTTAACTGTAATTCTTTTCGTAAGGAGGAATTCATCCGACATCGAAATATTGGTCCCAGTAGTTTAGTTATAATTTGTGCGTAGGAGTCTATATCATTAAGTCTACAATACACCATAAAATCAATAAGTAAAATCGTAAAAAAAAATCTAGTGTAAACTAAAATCAATCTATGGTATAAAATAATTACTTTTGGCTATATTCGACATCTTCAGGTAGATTCGGGTTGACGAAGATCTTTGTTCCTTGAAAATTATTACTTATTTCAGGAATTTCTGTAATTAAAAATTATTAAAAATTTATTATGGTATACATTATATTATGAGATTTTAAAAAAATTAATATAAAAAAATTGATGAACTTACTATTAAAAGTATTCGTAACAGCCGATTGTAAAATAACAACTATTGATTTTTTAAACTTGTAGCATCCAATATAGCTTCATTTAATTTCTCGGCAAAAACATCCCACAAAATGTAATTAATCCTCTTTTTCTTTGAGTATAGGGGAAAAATAAGCATTTAAATAAAAAATCATAATAAATAAAACAAAATTAGATCAATGACATAAATAAATTTATATCATAAATAATGATAAAAGAAAAACTTACTCCAAATCCTCTAGAACAAAGGTAAACAATTTCATTGTCTTGTCTGGCTTGACTATTTCCCTTATTTTTTTCATTCCCCACGACATGCCCAATAACATCTGTATTTTTTAGAGATGTATACGATTATAACAAAAAAAACAAAAAAATTAAATATAAAAATTAAAAGTAAACTTACCAAATATAAACGATTCATTCTCCTTATTTAAAATTGAATCAAAGCTCACAAAATTAAAAGCAAATTTTTGAATCCCTTCATCCGAAATCTTTTCGACTATGGTATTTTTCAAGAAGAACAATTTGTATTGATTTCTAGTAGGTTTAAGTTTGTTGGTAGGTTTAGAGACGAAAAAAATTTGGAAGCTATATACTTCTCCTTCACTTATTTGCTGTCTATATGTGCAAGAAGATCTTTTTTTATTGTTGCTTGAATGCGGCCATGCTACACACAAAATAAAATATATTTTATAGAAGACAAATTTATTAGATACATTAAAAAATAAAAAATTCTAAAAATTCAACATCATAAATATTCTAAGGATAAAAAAAAAACCTTATCATCAAGCAAAATCATCTCTATACTTCCATCTCTATTACGGCTACGAAAATTTGGTATTGTCGAAAGATTTAAAACGCGAGCCTTAATCTTCCAATTTGAGAATATTTTGACGTCATCCTACAATAAAACGATCTATAATCAAAAGGTTGAAAAGATAATTATTTCAATATAATTTCGTTGATTACACAACAATAGAATGTTATAGTGATAGTTGTATTGATGAGTAAAAAAAAAACCCTTACCCGAAATTTCTTTTGAAATAAAACAAAGCTAGCTTAGCAAAAGAAAATCGTACCGAAAATTTTTGTTCGTACGCATGTGAATTTAGTATGTTGTTATAGCTATATATATACTCCTAAAACAAAACGAACAAAAAATAAGAATCTCATATGATTAGGAATACTAATTCAATATATATATAATAGTTAGGAATTGGATTTGGAGAGATTAATTAGGAAACCATAATATATTCGTAATATTACGAAGAATCAGTTAAAATGGAGAATAGAAATTAATTATTAAATTTAAAAGAGAAGTTGAAACTTTAAACATCGAATGAGATATCATATATTGTAATATTATAAGAATAAGAAATGCAATTAATATATAATATTACATGAATATGTCCGGATAGTTATCATATATGAAGATAAATAATATATTTAAATATGATTTTATTTTACAATAATTAAACTATAATTCATTGAAGAAATATTATAAAAAATAAATTTTTATCTTAAAACCAAAATATATATAGAAAAAAAGGTTTTTGTGTTGTAGAATAGAGAGAATGGTATTTATGAATGTATGACAACAGTGTGAAACATAATACAGTATATATATTACATATAATAGATGGCGTGAATTCATTATATTTGCTAATTAATTATGTCTAAAATTTTAAAGAAAAATTAATTTGTTTAATTATTTTATTGTGTTTTTGAGATCTTTATATAGTTAGAAATTGGATTTGGTAGGGAGATTAAATTAGGAATTGAATTTGTCTTCTATTAGAAATAAAATCCCATTATTTAATTATTTTATTATATTTTTGAAATCCTAATATAATTAGGAATCGAATTTGATAGGGAGATTAATTAGGAATTAGATTTGTCTTCTATTAAAAATTGAATTTGTCTTCTATTCATAATAATTTGTTTAATTATTTTATAATGTTTTTAAATATTAATTCAACATAAATTTGATTCCTAATTAAAACACTATGTGTTGGATATTTGATTTGATAATAAAATTTATAATTAAATTACAATTAAAATAAATTGAACAAATCGAAGAAAGTATTTCTATCGTCTATAATAAAGACTATAATAAAGACTGCGAGTACTGAAGTTTAATTACGAGAAAGTCTCAAATCTCCCCCTGAATAATATTCCAACGGTAATATTCGATCAACAACTACCAGGAAAATTACACTGCAAGACTTTAGAAAAAACACATACTACTGTATAATCAAGTGTAAAGTCCTTCCTACAACAGTAAAGCAAATCATTGCATGGTATTACGAGTAATTACACTGGAGTACTATTTGTTGAACTTGGCTTAACTTTCCTTAATTGAATAACATTCTTCTCCGACTCGTCATCGTCGAAGTGGTAATACGCAAACCCGCCATGTCGGGTCATATCCATACCCGCCATTTCATCCTCGGCCGAAATTCTCAACAGACTAAGCTTGTGAAGGATGTAAAACAACGATCCCATCAGCACGCTCACCCACCCAACGATCACGATTATCTGAATCAAGTGAGCACCCAGCAATTTACCACCACCACCCATGAATAGTCCGTAGTGTTGGTCGGGTCGGCTCGGGTATACTTCCCTCACATACTTTTTCGTTGCGAATAGAGCGGTGAAAATCACACCCCACGCGCCACAACCTCCGTGTAACTGAGCCGCTTCTAGAGGGTCGTCATATTTGTACTTCTCCGCCAACATGTTGCACCCGATCAACACCCAAGCCGCCACGAACCCACAAATGATCGCCGCCCAAGGCTCCACGACGGAGCACCCGGCTGTTATGGCGGCGAATCCACAAGAAGTCCGTTACAGACGTCGGTGACTGCCCAGTGACCGGACAGGATTCTCTTCCCAAACAACGTCGTTAAAGCCGCAGTACAGCCAGCGAGAGTGGTGGTGACGGCGGTCCTGCCGATGGCGCTCCATTGACCGTAGTAAGACCCAGATGTGTAAGCGACTGCGATTTTGTTAAATGACCCGGGATTAAACCCGTACCAACCAAACCAAAGCATGAAAGTTCCGAGCACGACGAGAGAGGCGCTGTGTCCACGTAACGCGATCGAACGGCCGGCGTGACCGTACCGTCCGATTCTGGGTCCTTCAATAAGCGCACCCCAAAGACCAGCGATTCCACCGACCATGTGGACCACACCCGACCCGGCAAAATCGATTACACCCGACCCGAACAATAAATCCCCGTCCGATCTCGAAGCACTAGCCCAACCGTCACTGGACCAAAACCAGTGAGAAACGACCGGATAGACGAATCCAGTCAGAAACGAGGAGTAAATCAAATAGGCGACGAACTGCGTCCTCTCCGCAATCGAACCGCTGGTGATACCGGCGGCTGCAATAGCAAAAGCCCATTGATAGAGAAAATTGCTATAGTCAAAGCCCAATGAGTCCGGAACGTCCTTCAGGCCGAAGAAGTGTTTCCCGATGAAACCGTTGGAGGGAGTGCCGAATGCGAAGGCGAAACCGAATAGGTAGTAGAAGAGACCGCCGGCAGCGGCGTCGAGCACGTTGGTGAGCATGATGTTCATGGTGTTCTTGGCTCGGACAGAGCCGGCGCAGAGCATGGCGAAGCCGAGCTGCATGGAGAAGACGAGGTAAGCGGAGAAGAGGAGGTAGGTGCTGTCGACGGCGTAGTTGGTATCGGTGAACCTGTTGGAGACGGAAGAGAACTGAGTACAGATGTAGGAGGCGGCGTCTGTGGCGTTGGGGCCTAAGAGTGAGGCCAAGTCAGGGGCTGAGCAAGCCATGATCGATCTATTGATGAGTTGAATTAAGAGAGAGAGAGAAATGTAGTATTTCTGGCGGGCGGGGAGAAGGAGTGTAAAGATCCAACTATATAGGCACATCGAGACAGAGTGTTTTTACACTGAAACTGAATATAATATAATATAATAATATTTTATATTATTTTCGTCTCAAAATAAATACAAATTTTTTAATATAATTTATATATAAAAATTTTCACCTCTCCATTTTGAAACGGAAAGAATATTTATTTGGAATTTTGGCAAGAAAAAGTGGGGAGGGAGAGAAGAAGACCATAATTGAACATCCTTCTTGGTTTCAACGTTTGTTAGAGGCCGTATGGCTATAATGGATTTTTGGACTTTTGTCCAAAAGTAATAATATGTTATTTTTGGACTTTTACAGTATAAAAAAAAATAATTTTTTATCCAATCAAACACTAAAATTATTTTTTCAAATCCCAACAGTATCTAAAAGTACCTCCAAAAGTTTAAACATACGGATCCTTAGTTTGTGTGCTCTCCTCCCTCACGACTCTCTGTTTTTTCTTTTCCTTAATTAATGGTTTTTACTGTTACTTAAATAAATACTCTAAGTAATGGATACCCTTTATGTATCACAATTTATATAATTTTAAAATTATATTATTGTATCTAAATATATTATATTTTTCATAATTTTCCCCTTACTTTACCCCTTTGATTCTCATCATTATATTTGTGTATTCCCAAGTAAAAATCAAAATTCTAGAAACATAATAGACTAAATAAATCTTCAGCATCGTTTTAAAAATATTTCCCAAATCTTGTTAGTTTTTTTGCATCTTTATCCAAATTCAACTTTCCCTCCATCGACATGGAAGGTGGAGGAATGATCAGAGCTTCGACAGTGTCTACATCGTGAACGTCGGATTACGTGGTGGTCTTCCTAGAGGCATCTATTCCGACCCACACGGCCATTCACGGCGTCGATGGTCTGGAATTGAGAGGAGTTCATGAGAGATGGTTGATGATTGGTACTTTGTCGGTATAGTGGATGCTAGGTCGAGGACTGAGTAGACGCCTCGTGTCGTCTTCGGCTCTGCACCAACTCTTGATGAGACAAAATCTGATAATTTTGAGTTTAAGGTCTGGATCTTGAAAAGTTTGAGCTAGAGACAGAGAGCATCGAGGAAGAAAATGGTTTTGGTAAAATTGTAATTAATTTGTTACGTTAAGAACGTTTATGTCAAAAATATACTTTCCTTATTTTTTGAAAAATTTGTCGAACTACATGTATTGTGATACGGAAGTAGTATATAGGATTTTATTTATTTATTATTTATCGTTATTTATCATATGATAAAAGTAACCGTTTGGTCCATATTTCAAATGTTTTGAACTGTTTCGTCCCTTCAAACATGTCCCACCGTTTACGATTTTTTTGAACTCTTTGCTCTCTCGATCCTAACGGACGTTAATTTCGGCCGAATTGGCACTTATCACCAATCGAAGAGTGACACATGTCAATTACGTGTAAAAAGAGGCCACATAGACTTTGTTATCTCGGTTTAACATATCCTGATTATAATCAAATCGGACAGAAATCGAACCGAAATTAAACCGAACCAGAATTGAAAAAAAATCAATGGCAACTAGAAAAATAGATGAGGCTTTACACGAAGCTTCAAGGTTAAAGTATTCCATGACAGAGTTAGAAAAGAAGCTCAACAAGTTGGAAGTTTATTGCCATAACTTGAAATCTGGTCTTGATGAATGTATTAGAGTGAGAAAAAGTATCAATCAAGAGATTAGTAATGGTAATTATGGTGTTAATGATAAGATTGTTGAACAATTTTTGGTTTGTGTATCTGAAGCTAGATCTTTCGTGAGGCTTTTGAGTAGAGCTTTAACGATGCAAATTAGGCACATGGGAGGAAAAATCTTTGAAAGAATATCAACTCTCCTTCAACAGTATGATATTAAGATTTCCTTCTCCAAAAATCCTAAAGTTGGAAAACCAGTTACAAGCTGAGGATAAAAAAAATTAGAATAAGAGAACCTGTCCTATGAAAGAGAAAGACAATTATTCTTCCAAAAATACATAAATTTTAATCTCTCGTCCACATATCATGAATTGAATCAACCCGACAAAAGAAAATTCTGTATGTCAAAATCATGTCAACTAAAATCTAAACAGAAGAAGAAATTATATTCGATCCGATCTGGGGTTGGTAAAAAAATGTTCATTTTTCTCCCAAAAACATAACTTTAATTTCATCAGATCCCTACAACTCTGAAATCCTTGTCTCTCCATTATCTCTCAATAATTATCTCTTCTCAAACATGTCAATTGACACAAAACAGACAGATCCGTAGGAATTTAACAATCTGCGTAGAATAACAAGAATCGACAGTATACGTAGCGGAAGCGTACCGGATGACGATGCCATTATCGTAGTCGTCTCTATTCCTTGATTGATCTTCGAAGTATACGATGAAGTTTTCCAGAATTTGATTAAAACGAATTTTCAGGAATTTTGTTTTTCTGATAGAATGAAAAAAATTACCGTTACATTTAATCTGTTCCGGGAACCACACCAAATTTTCGTAAATCTAATTCAGTCCATCAATGAATTAGAATTACTCTTTACGTCCTACATTTCCGATTAACATCTTGATTGGTACATAAAAGTCTACATTACATACTTTAGTCCTTTTTCACATTCATAGACGTAACTTTACGACAACTTATAATATATGATCGTTTTACATATTAAGCCCAATGTTTGACTATAATCCAACAATCTCCCACTTGGACAATATGATAAAATCTTATGAACATATATTATAAAACCAAATGGAGCTCCAAAATTGTATTGTCGTTAAACTTATTGTACCCCGAACAATCTCGTCCATCAATTATGTTAATGAAAGGATCAAAGTGGTATTCGCTACATTTAGTCGTAACTTAACCCGCAATGACCATATTTATCAACACAACCAAATGACATGGATTTAGATGTAAATCTGTAGTGTGGAATATTACACGCAATGTGATGCAACGTGCTTATTTCAGCTGGTTCACCTTAATCCGAAGTGAGGTCAAAAACTGAAAGTCAGAATGAATTCCAAAAAAATTTTATTTCTGCAGAAATATAATTTATATACTTAAAAATATTCATAAAAACTCCCACTACAACTGAAAATCCTCCAAAGATATAACACCCATACTAATGGTGCGTTCGAAAAATGCTTTAGGTGTCAAACCTTTAGTGAGTGGATCCGCAATCATGGAGTTTGTACCAATATGCTCAATAGCAAACTGTCTATTATGTACTATTACTGCCAGAAACTTGATGTCAATATGTTTCGACTTCGTCGAGCTCCTGTTATTGTTGGCAAACATGACCGCCGATTGATTATCACAGTAAAGTTTCATTGGTCTCTCAATATTATTCACTACACGCAGTCCAGTGATAAAATTCCATAACCATATGCCATGTTCTGTTGCCTCAAAGCAAGATATAAACTCAGCTGCCATGGTAGAAGTCGCAATAAGAGACTATTTTACACTTCTCCATGTAACAACGCCTCCTGCTAGAGAAGATAGACATAACTAGAAGTAGATCTCATACTATCTGTACATCTGGCATGATCTGCATCTGCATGACCAATGACCTCCAAGATGTCTGATCTTCTATAAGTGAGCATGTACTCTTTTGTTCTCTTTAGGTACCTTAAAAACCTTTTGACTGCTTTTCAATGCTCCAAACCAGGTTTACTTAAGTATCTGCCAAGCATATCTGAAATGTACGCAATATCCGGACGCGTACAAACTTGAGCATACATGATGCTCCCTACTGCCGAAGAATATGGAATATTTTCCATTTCTTTTCTTTCAAGTTCGTTCTTAGGGCATTGATTGAGACTAAATTTGTCTCCCTTAGATATTGGGGTATTTCCTGGTTTACAATTTTGCATGCCATATCTTTTTAACACTTTCTCGATATAGCTCTTTTGCAATAATCCAAGTATACCAGAAGCACGGTTCCGATGTATTTGAATTCCTAATACAAAAGAAACATTACCAAGATCTTTCATTTCAAACTTTTGTGTCAAAAATCTCTTAGTCTCATGCAACAATTCCATGTCATTGCTGGCTAGTAGTATGCCATCCACATATAAAATTAGGAAAATGAATTTACTCCCACGGAACTTATGATATATGCATTCATCAACTATGTTGGATACAAATCCTAATGAAACAACAACTTGATGAAATTTAAAATACTGCTTTCTCGATGCCTGTTTGAGTCCATAGATGGATTTCTTGAGTTTGCAAACCATTTTCTTTGGATCACCTGATACAAAATTTTCTGGTTGCACCATATAAATTGTTTCCTCAATATCTCCATTAAGGAAAGCGGTCTTTACATCAATCCGATGCAATTCAAGATCAAATTGCGCCACCAATGCCATTCTGACCCTAAAAGAATCTTTCGAGGATACCAGAGAGAAAGTTTATTTATAGTCAATTCATTCCTTTTGAGTAAATCCTTTAGTGACAAGACGTGCCTTATGTCTTTCCACATTACCCTTCGAATCCCTTTTAGTTTTAAAAATCCATTTACAACCAATTGGTTTCGCACCTTCAGACAATGAGACAAGATCCCAAACGTCATTATCCTTCATGGATTTCATCTCTTCATTCATGACATCTATCTACTGTTGAGCTTTAGAACTTTTCATAGCTCGATGGAGATTAATCAGATCATCCTCCAACATTTCCACATCGACTTTATGTTCTTGCTCTTGAAGAAATACATAATAATCATTCGATATTGCATTCTTCTTTCCCTATAGATTTTTTTAGTGGAACAAGTTCTTGAGATGTTGAAGGTTGATCAACCGGTAAATTGCCTAAATCATTTTGAGTATTTATCAGTAAATCCTTATCCTGTAAATTCTCTGGAATGATTTTCTTGTTCGGTAGATTTTCTTGATTAGGGAGAGGTTGCAAATTAATCTCGAATACATTTTCCTCTTCAAAGACAATTTCTCTAGCCTTATCTCCCCCCATAACCTCAATATCTTTCAAGAACTTTGTAGTTCCTGACTCAAATATAGACCTATTCGCAGGATCATAAAACTTAAAACCCCTTGATCTTTTCGAATAGCCAATGAAATAGCAACTAATAGTCCTAGAATCCAGCATCTTTTCATTTGGCCGGTAAGAACGAGCTTCAGCTTGACATCCCCAAACATGAAAGTGGTTCAAACTGGGTTGCCTACCCGTCCAAAATTCATATGGAGTCCTATTGTTAGCTATTTTCGTCGACACCCTATTAAGAATATAGGCTGCTTTCTTTAGTGCATCTTCCCAGAGTGATTCTGGTAAGGTAGAATTGGAAATCATACTCCTTATCAAGTCCTTAAGTGTTCGGTTTCGTCTTTTCGCAACACCATTCATTGCTGGCGAACTAGGCATGGTGTATTGGAGGACGATCCCGCTTTCCTCTAGGAATTTAGCAAATGGACCATGATGTTGTTCACCAGAACCGTCGTATCTACCATAGTATTCACCACCACGGTCAGAACAAACAGCTTTAATCTTTGAGTTTAGTTGAAGCTCAATTTCTGCCTTAAAACTTTTGAACACGTCCAATGATTGCGCCTTTTCATGTATGAGATATATGTAGCCATATCTAGAGTAATCGTCTATGAACGTTATAAAATACCGTTGACCATTCCAAGAAGTCTTAGGGAATGGTCCACTTATATCCGTATGTACAAGTTCTAAGACGCTAGATGCTCGATTGGCTTCATATTTCCTTTTGTTTGTCATTGTCCCTTTACTGAAATTTATACAGTCTGTAAAATCTAAAGGGCCTAAAATTCGATTTGACACAAGCCTTTCCATTCTCCTTTGGGAGATATGTCCTAATCGTTTGTGCCATAATTGAGCCGAATTTTTATTAGTTAATTTCCTTTGAATGCCACGAGTTATCGAACTTAATGATTCCAAGCAATTGTATCAAGCATATACAGCCTCTCATTTTCCATGAAATGACTTGAACCAAATAATATGGAATTGTGAAACAAATCTATTTTTCTATCTCCAAAAGTGCCGGTGTAACCGGACTTGTCCAACACAGAAATAGATATCAAATTCCGTCTAAAAGACGGTACAACAAAGGTTTCACACAAATCCAAATACATTCCAGTACTTAATACAATACTAAATTTCCCAAGTGCCTTAAAAGGGAACCAGCTTGCCATCGCCAACATAAACAAAGCTTTCAGCCTCATTTGGCTGCCAATAACTCTGACAACCCCGCATGGACACACTTATGTGAGTAGTGGCACCCGAATCTATCCACCAAGTGTGTGCAGGAACCGAAGTGAAATTAACCTCAGAACAAACATATGTATTCATACCTTTCTTTGCACGCCAAGCATGATAGTTGGCACAATCCTTCTTCATATGTCCAATGACCTTGCAAAAGAAACAATTTTTTCCCAGCTTGTCGGGTCCCACTTGCTGTTTCTTTGCTGCAGCCGCATCAGCAGGTTCCTTTCTTTTATTCTTCTTTTTCTTGTTCTAAATGTCTTTTGAACTTGATGCATAATTCAACATATGAGCATTTTCTGTCCTCTCTAATTTGAGTCTTTCCTCATCTTGCACACAATGAGAGATAAGTTCATTAAGAGACCAAGTCTCCTTTTGACAGTTATAATTTATCTTGAAGTGTCCGAATTGTGCAAGAAGCGAATTGAACACCAAATGCACCAGCAATTCCTCAGAGAGGTCTACTTTCAGTGCCCGAAGTCTAGTAGCTAGATGAGACATTTCCATAATGTGCTCCCTTATATTTTCCTTGCCTCGGTACTTCTTGGAAGTAAGTTTTGCCAGAATCGTATCAATTTTTAGCCTTTTCGTTCTTGGCAAACCTAGCTTCCACCTCGGCAAGAGTCTCTGTGGCACTATGTATATCCGGAGACATCGATCCCCTAAATGTCTCTGGAATGGCCTTCCTTATGATCATCATGCACATGCGATTTGATCGCTCCCACTTTTCCATCAAGTCAATTTTCTCGATGGTACTAGCCTCAGTAATGTCTCCAAGCACAATCAGAAGATTTTCCTTCCATGCCATGACTCCAAACACAATTAGAAGATTTTCCTTCCATACCTTGAAGTTCGTGTCATTCAACATGGGAATCGA
Organism: Rutidosis leptorrhynchoides; assembly: GCF_046630445.1. Lineage (NCBI taxonomy): Eukaryota > Viridiplantae > Streptophyta > Magnoliopsida > Asterales > Asteraceae > Rutidosis > Rutidosis leptorrhynchoides. Next base: position 75,965 of record NW_027266874.1, on the reverse strand, counting down.
GTTTATGCTTGCTGTAATGTTAGCTTGATTTGGAGCTAAACAAGAGAACAAATAAAACAAAACAAGGTTAAACATGCTCACTTAAAAATATAAAAACTGAATGACAATGATATTGCTAATAATAAGCTTTAATCTGTCTCAAAATATCCGACACTCCTTTGATTATTCATCTTTGGACAAATAACAACTTGTAATTGATATTTTGATGTGGTGATGAATCATTGAAAATCAAACAACATGACAAGCATTTAATTCTCCTTTGGACTAATAAAATTCTTACATATTCAACTAAACGATATTCACATGTTTTAATACCAATATTTTATTAAAATAAGACGGAACATAGAACTTCCTTTGGGCCGATCATGCTCAATCCTAAGTTAACATGTAATTTCATCCTTTGAATGCACAAATAAAATCACTTTGGCGACAATAATGCACATTCAATACAGCACGACTGCATATAAGGACCCAAAAAAGTAAAAAATAAAGTTACAGGAACCAAGCAGCGTATAAAACAATGTCAGGGACACTCTGACGGAATCTACAATTGTCAGGGACACTCAGACACAGAAATAAGCGCCAGAACTTTCATACAGAAGAATTAAACATCAGGGATACTCAGACAGACATTCAATTCATCAGGGATCGAAACGAGAATTCAGCATATTCAATTACCAAACAGTATATTGGTTAATCACAAGGACCATCACTGTAAGAAATTCAATTTTGCAAGGACTAAAGTGAAAAATGATCGTCTTCTTCATCCAGATTCCGGCCAACGCCAAATTCCGGCCAAAACAGTCGATTCCGACCCAAAAATTAGAGGGGTTTTAAAAAATATCAACCGACAATTACATTTTCAGCATTTAATTTGAGTTTAATACAACAAATTCGAAAGCCCCAATTCTGAAACTAAGAACCCTAATTCGAAAATTCGAAAAACAACAGCAATTCAACATGTAATTGTGATTGATTATCAACAACGACTCATCAATAAGCATTTTCCATGAATTCAATTCTGATTTTAAGCATGAACGACGATGAATCGAATGATTCCGAAAATGAAACTCAACCACCCAGAAATCAATTTCAATAGTTCTAAGACTAGAAAAACCAATTAGTTTCCATATGATCAATAACCAGAATGATTCGAACGATTTTAACAAACAACCAGTAACAATCATCACAATTACTTCAATTTATCCGAAACGATCGGTTTCACAAATAATGACGATTGAACCCAAAAGAAATCATAGACGGCGACAAAAGAACAGAACGCAGTGTCAAACTAAGTTTGTTAATTAATCAAGCCGAAAATTCATGGACGGCAACAACAAAAAATTTTGTAATCACAATACAGAGTCCAAAACCGAATGACATCATCAGTGCAATAAAGAACAGTTACCAATTCATGACGAAAGAAACACATATACAGTGAATCCGAATTACATCATCATCATGTCACGACAAAATTGTGTCAATCCTAATTATTCTAACACAGTGGCTCTGGTACCAATTGTAGGAATTTAACAATCTGTGTATAATAACTAGAATTGACAGTATACGTAGCGGAAGGATGATGCCATTATCGTAGTCGTCTCTATTCCTTGATTGATCTTCAAAGTATACGATGAAGTTTTCCAGAACTTGATTAAAACGGATTTCTAGGAATTTTGTTTCTCTGATAGAATGAAAAACAAATTACCGTTACATTTAATCTGTTCCAGGAACCACACCAAGTTTTCGAAAATCTAATTCAATCCATCAATGAATTAGAATTACTCTTTAGGTCCTACATTTCGGATTAACATCTTGATTGGTACATAAAAGTCTACATTACATACTTTAGTCCTTTTTCACATTCGTAGATGTAACTTTACGACAACTTATAATATATGATCGTTTTACATATTAAACCCAATGTTTGATTATAATCCCACAAGACCCACTATGCAGATTGGCATACAAATACGAGTAACCACGTTAGGCCCCACAAAAAAGCCAAAATGAAGGAGATAAGATTTTCAGAGAGCTTACCGAGAATTCGCTGGGAAGTGAGAGGTTGATGTCCGCATCGCGCTCGGCCTTTGTTGAAGGCGGTGGAGGTTATGAGGATAGAGGCATCGTAGCCGTTGTTGAGACAGTCGTGGAAGAAGAGGCAGAGAGTTCCGACAGCGGTGGAAGGGTGGTTGATCTATTTTTCGGAGGCGGGTCAGCCAAAAAAACAAACTATTATTTTCAAAAACTTTTATTATTATCTTTTTTTTTTTTGGAAATTTTACTTTTATTATTATCAATCGTGATATAATATAAAATCAAATTTTAATTCAAATGTAAAATAAAAGGAAAATCAAATATACTGTACCACTAGTAAATTAGGAAGAAGCATGCAGTTGAAGTAAGGCTGGCGAGAATGCTATTGATTGCCACCGATCGATGGATACTGATAACACACTAGCTATAACAAGTCAAGTCAATTTAAAACTGAAGTGATAAATTCTGCCGCGCATTCATTTTTAAATTTCTTTTCTACGGCATTCATATGCATATATATTGATTGATCAAAGTATTTATATATGTTATCCTTACCCAATTCAATATACAAGTCAGTGGGTTCGTCCGTTGGATGAAAAATCCGTATCTTTAATAATTAATAATTTAAAAATATCATATAATAATTTATATAATAATTATTCGTATTAAACATTATTAAATTTATATCAAATATTATATAAAATATAATTATTTTAACTCAATATCAATTATAATTATTTTGATTTTATTTCAAAATTTTTAATCCTAAAATTAAAAATTTAATTTGTTTCCAAAAATAATAAACATAACAAATAATAAAAGTTACATATCAATATTTAATTTCATAATAAAATTTAAAATTGCATCTAATCAATTTGATTGTTCCTATTATTTGAAAAATAAGATATGCCTATTTTAATTAAGAATAAGGAAAAAAATACAACGAATTTTTATTAAAAATAATAGTTTAACAAAAAAATTAGAAAAAAATATATATTATACTTTATTATGAATATTTTTTAATAATATACACGTTTGAATAGGAAAAAAAGAAGATATACGCGTTTTAATTATGAATTAAAAAAAAAGAATATAATGAATTATAATTAAAAAAAATTATTAATTGTTTGAAAAATAAGATACGTCCGTTTATTTAAGAATATGAAAGTAAATATAGTGGATTTTTATTAGGAATATGAGTTTAATAAAAAAATTAAAAAAATAATATATATTTTAATTTGATTAGGAATAATTTTTTTAATAATATACTCGTTTGAATAAGATAAAAGAAGACATGCCCGTTATAAATAGAAATAGAAAAAAAGAATACAATGAATTTTAATTAAGAAAAATTTTCTAATAAAAAATTTTAGAAAAGTATATAGTGTATTATAATTTTATTAGGAATATTTTTTTTTTAAAATAATAGATAGAAAATTGATTATGAATAAACTTATTATATTAGAAAAAAATAATTGGTATAATTTTATTAGGAATCATTATGTTTTTATTGTGTTTTGATTTCCTAATTAGAATAGAAAAAAAAACTATCATTGACTTAAAGTTGTAAATTGAAATCTAAATAAACTGAAAATTTTAAAATGCATGTGTCAAATTACTATTCTTCAATAAAATATCATGTGTCGAATTTTAATTTGACAATACAATTTCCATTAAATTTGTAATTAAGTTTGCAATTAAAACAATTTAAAATTAAAAAAATCCCGTTATTATCTATATAACATAATATCTTTGTGTTTATATATGTGGAAGTTTATTTGAATTTGGATCTAAATTGCCAACAAACTACACTATACATTTATAAATTATATATATGATGATTCTAAAAGAGGATATATATATATATATTAATTCATGCACAATTAATGTTACACTTATAAAATTCGAAATCTGTTGGTCTAATAATTATTTTTATCCCAAAAATCGAAGTCGTAAACACAATTCTTAAAATTGTAAGGGTTGGAGATGACTATCTTCTTTATATAATTCAAATTTATAAAGAAAAAAAAAATGTTACACTTGCACATCCTCCATTCCATAATCATAACAGAAACGAGTATGCATGCACATTTTTTTCCCTTTTCTTTTTTATGTTACACTCTTTTAAGTTTTAACTATCCCTTCTCCAATCAATTTATTAGAGTATAATAACTTTTTATTTATAGGATGCCTGAATTTAGCGGACTACCATGCGTTTAATTAAGCATATGAATGAAAGTTGTGCTACAAGAAATGGGATATTATGTTTTTGTTTTAAAATTTGTAAAAATAATAAAAGAAATGTTACGTTGGTGGTGGCCCATTTTTTTTTTTACAGTTGAAGGGCGGAATTAGTGGGAGGTTGGGTTAACTTAAATGTGTGCGCTCAGGTAATCACATTATTGAGGTCAGCGCCATAGTTGAATGGTCATGGAAGGAATCTGTAGAATCTTGTGACGTGTCGAATAATGATTGGCTATTGAGCTCTGGGAAATCTACGGGACCTATCATTTCGTATTGTCGTTTGTTTCTTTTGTCTCCACCTTGGAGATCAAAAGCGGAAGCAAGCATTACTTAGATTACGGAAAAATAATGCTACTAGTAATTAAGAAAGCATATTAAATTGATTTTTTTTTTTTTTTTTATTATTAAAATGAATTTGAAGGTGAGGAAAGTTGCTTCTAAATATCTCTCTCTATATATATATTCCTTCTAAAAACTCCCTTTTCGAAACTTCTATTTCTCTAATATTTTTTCGAAAAATGTTAGGAATAATAATTTAATATAATGATTAATATAGTGACTCATAATAAAGTGACACGTGTCTTTAAATTTAATATTTTTATTATTTTTATTTTAAATTTAAAAAAATAAAATTACAATTCAATACATTTTATACCACATGTTACCGTTTAATGAATTCACTAGGCCTGGGCAAACGGGCTGTCCGACTCGGCCCGGTCCGAGTCCGGACGGGCTTCGACCAAAAACGAGCCGAGCCGAGCCGGGCCTCGAAAATTTCCGATCCTCAAAGTCGAGGCCCGGGCCCGGCCCGCTTCCGATCCCGGACAGCCCGTTTAAAATTAAAAAAAAAATAAATAAATAAATATGTCGACAGGATCAACTTGATTAGAACTAGTAGGATTCACAATTAGGACATCTCTCGTATCCATCCACGTGCAATCCAAACCATTATACAAAAGAAATAATCCAACTATGTTTAAGCTGACATAGAAACACAAAATGAAGAAAAAAAAAACAGAGAGAGAGTAGATCTGTGCAAACAATGAAATAATCTTTCTGACGATGGTTGCCAACAGCTGAGCAGACCATGACTCTCCATATCCTACAAATTGGTAAACATTCCCTCGAAAAGAATAGCTAACTTTCTTAGATAATTAAGGTACTCATAGACCTTGAAACTAATTACTGTACTACTTAGTAATTAAAAGGGTGTTGGTAGGTCATGCAAAAGCGAAACGATAAATTGAGTTTCAAGCGGACGAGGGAGGGAGAGAGACGACCGGAGAAGGAGGGAGAGACGAGAGCGGTCGGAGGGTGATTGAGAGTGAGTAGTGACTAGGGTTTGTGTGATTGACGATTGTGTCGTCTCCTCTGTGTAAGTGCAGTGGTATATAGTATATTGGACCAAGCTGAAGTGAAACCTGTGTAAATGCCAAATGGGCTGAAGCCCGTGTAATTTTTTTATTTTATTTTTTTATGAAAAGCCCGCGGGCTGTCCGTGATCGGCTCGGTCCGAGCCCGCAAAAAGTCCGGATCCGCCGATCCCGATCCCAAAAAAATCCGCTTTCAAAACGATCTTTTTTTTTTTAAGTTCGAGCCCACTTATTTTTCGGACCGATCCCGAGCTTTAAGCCCTAATTTCCAACCCTAAAATTCACTACATTAAATCACTATCTCTGGTATTTCTCTATTTTTTCCTCTCGGAAATTTATCATATACTGTATATTGTTGGGTTAACTTAATTATGTCCACCCTCGTATGGAAAAAATAAATAAAGAAAACTTTCTATTATTCTTGTGGAATACATAAGTAGAGAAATCCAATCGTTATCTTTTTTGATTTTTTTTTTTGAATAATCCAATCCTTATCTAGTAGTGTACACTTACTTAACTTTCATGATGCACACAAATTAAGAGAATCACAATATTCATTTATTGATGTTATGTAAGAACCGAAGACTTTGGATGGATACTCCCAAAATCAAAGTAATGATGTACATATATATATTGCTAGCTCCCGAGCGTGAGGATCAAAAGTGGAAGTCGATCCGGAGTTCTGGACAATAAAACTGTGGCGGAGGCTGACTCATGTTATTTCTCACCTAGTGTTTGTGATATCACTAATTTTCATTATATTCCTTCCATCTCTCAATACATATTTTTAAAGATATTGTCACACCGAATAAAATGATAAAAAAAAAGAAATGCTAGAGATAATAACTTAATATAGTGATTAATATAGTGACTCATAATAAAGTGACACGTGTCTTTAAATTTAATATTTTAATTATTTTTACTTTGAATTTAAGGAAATAAAATCACAATTCAATACATTTTATGCCACATGTCACCGTCTAATAAATTCACTACATTAGTCACTATATTAAGTCACTATCCCTAATATTTCTCTAAAAAAAATATAACATAATCTAAATTTAATGTGAAAATTATTTTTTTAGAATAAAATAAAAAATCTAAAAAAATATATATTAAAAAATGGAAGGAATAATATTTCCTTCTTAACTCTTAAAATATTTTAACGTTTTTTCTTTTTACTTAGGGTATGGATTCAAAAATTTCTTATTGTCCAAAAAATGACATCAAATTAGAAGCATGTTTGGTGTACATCCGTTTATATCTTCTACATTATATGATTATACATCGAAATTATGTATAACTGTATAATGCAGGAAATTTATACGGATGTATACCATTCGGATGTATGCTAAATTTCACAGATCAAGTTGAGCGGTAAACTCCATTTCAATATTGTATCGTGTCAATGGCCATGTCTAGTTTATAATAATACTAGCTCCTATCTAACAAATTTAAGCTCCCACGTTACTTCCATTGAACTATAAACTTCAACGTAACAGCCGCAGTTTTGTTACTATACCATTTGAACGATTCAAAGTCAAAATTTTAGCAAAATACTGTAATAGTATTAACGACATAATATGTTTATAACAATTCTCAACAAGTAAAGTTGACATTAAACCTTTCGGGAGGAAAAAAAAAAAAGAAAAGAAAGAAAAGAGTCGACATTAAAATTTAAATGGCGCAATGCTAACTTACATGAACTATTATTCCTTCCGATTCACTTCAAGTCGGATAATGAAATTTACTTTGATTAATTTTAACTATCATTTTATGAAATTTATATATATATATATTTGAGCTATATTTTTTATCCGTCTTATTCCTATATTAATTTTAATAATTACTCTTATTAGTATAAATATTTATGATTTTAAAACAATAAATAATGGACATTCATATAATTTTTCAATCAATGACTATTTTCTTTATCATAAAAAAAAGAATTATTTTTTTAAGATTTTCGACTCTCATTACGCGACATTTGAAATAAATGGAGAGTAGTTGTCATGTGAAAAGAAAAGAATTCAAAAGATACTCCTATAAAGATTCCTCCATTATAGACATCACATAGGTAATAAGCGGAAAACACCCATTTTTTTTCCCCCGCATTTCACTCATAATATTTTCTTAGTTTTTCATGTTTATTTATTACTCTAATAAATCTTCACGTTTTTATATAGTCATCAAAATGATCTTTTTTCTGTCAATTTATCCCATGCGGCACATAAGTGTCACCGCGTGGCCCCAACTCATGCCTAATCAGCTAACGAAATCGTAGAATTTCGACACGTGACAACTGACGCAGAAAAATTTGACATATCAACCACACTTAATCAATATCACAAATATTGAACCGGTTCGGTCCGATCAATATCGACCAATTCAAACAGATTCAATCCGATCCAATAATATTTTTTAATAAAAAATTGATTTTTTTTTTCAAATCTTTTTATAAATTATAATTATTTATTAAATTTACCTGTTAAATTTTCATTATTAAAAATTAATTAATAATATTTTATAAATAATTTGGTCCGGTTCAATTGTTTTATATAAATTATAATATTTATTAAATTTATCTTTTAAATTTTTATTATTAAATATTAATTAATCATATTTTATAAATAATTTGGTGTGGTTCGATATTTTTTATTTTTTTATAAATTAAAAATATATATTAAATTTATTTATTAAATTTTTATTAAATTAATTGATCATATTTTATAAATAATTATTTATAAATTTTTCTATAAATTAATTAAAATTTTAAAAATTATTGAAAAATAATGAACATTTTTTAAAATTAATTTTATAAACAGAGCAAATTTCAAAATAATCATTTTTATTATTTTGATTTCAACTATTTTAAAAAAATATTTTTTATTAAAATTTAAAACGTTTTGGTCCATTTAAGTTTTTATTGCAAATTTAGACGATTTGGTCAAGTAAAAAAGTAAAAACGAAAGTTTTTACATACCAATTCACGTTTTTGACAACTTTGCTCGTGAAGTATAAAAAGAGAGCTGCAGGATTGAGCGTTAAAGGATAAAATAGTAAACGTATATTTCGTTTCGAACAAAAACGCGTCGTATAGAATAACATTTCTCTCATTTAAGAGGGTAATTTTAAAATAATCATTTTTCAATTTTTTTAATTAATTTAAAATTAATTTTTATTAAAATTTAAAATATTAATGTAAAGATAGAAGTTTTAGTTATTTTAATGATTTTTTAATTAATTTAAAATTAATTTAAATTAAAATTTAAAATTTTAAAACTAATTTTTATTTTCTTGAAATTAATTTTATTTAATAATGTTTAAAATAAACACAAATTTTTTTTTTTAAAATAATATCAATTTAATAAACATTTATAAATTTTTTAAAAAATATAAATTTAATTCGGACCGGTTCGACATTGAACCTGACCATTGTGAAATAGATTATGTCTGGTTGACGTGTCAAATATTTTGTGCGTTAGTTGCCATGTGTCGAAATTTTATGGCTCCATTAGTTTATTAAGAATGAGTTGGAACCACGCGGTGTCACATAGGTGCCACATGAGAGAAATTAACGGCAAATAAATCATTTTGACAACTATATAAAAACGTAAAAATTTATTAGACTAACGAAAAAATGTGAAACACTAAAAAAATTACGAGTCAAACGTGAAACACCAAAAAATGAGTTTTACCGTAATAAACGAGAATAATTATGGATCATTAAACGAGTATAAAAGAATCTAAAATAACACCAAATTATAAAGTCATCTATGAATTATGATATTGTCACTTCTGTAATTTTATATTCTTTCCGTCTCAAAATAAATACAAATTTTTTTAATATAATTTATATTAAAAAAATTTATATTTATTTTAAGACGGAAGTAGTAGCCATTTTCATACCATAAGTCAATTTATTGAGTAGTGCTATCCGTTATAACACAGAATCTGACGTTATTAATCCACGTCACGTCATGATAAAAAAAAGGAAAATAAAATTATTAATTTTTGGGATTCCATCTTGAATCTTTCAACTTCACCAGAACTGCCCGTGAGGCCGTGACTACATCGGAACCGCCGTCCACTACTCCGCTCCAAAGCCACTCAACACAAGTTTACTCGTCTTCTCAGATTCCAATTTTGATGAAAAAATTTAATTAATTAGCAATTAAAACAACATGTGTCTTCTTCTCTCAGTGATAGATTTGTAAAGCTCCTGCAACTCTTCCGACTTCCAAAGCGCTAGATGTTGTCTAATGCACGAGAAGACACCGGCTACACCTGAAACTCGCATCCCACACCAACATATTCGAACAATACAATTCCACCACCGTATTGGCCGCCGCAGTCGCCACCATCAAAATCACTAAGCCACTTTAAATTAAAGTCGAAATCGAGGTCGCCCAAACCACCTCCCCGACGGCTACCAACAACTAGCAACTCTAATCTCCATCGTCGCCGCATCACCAATTTTCTTGTCACCCGCTTTTTTATTCCCTCACTCGGAGCATCCGATTCCTCTCAGTACGCGGCGGCGCATGGAACGAGAACCAACAAAAGAGCCTCTCCTCTCCGCCGCCCAAGATGTTATTTTACTGTAGCTTTCCCTTTTTGTTAATACCTTCACATCATACAAATTAAGAATTCGTGACCCAACAATAGCAGGAAGAGAATTGCTCTGTTCTTGTGTTTTTCCCTTTGCTTGAGCTTTAGGGAAGGAAATGATGATAAGGGAAGATGAACAGTTAATCGTTTTTTTGATTAAAATTAAAATTTAGTGATTTAGTTTTTTTTTTTTTTTGAAGGTAATGATTTAATTGTTGTTTTGATTGAGAAATGATGTGGCCGTCCACATCATCCGTCCACGTAAGATTCTGTACTCTAAAATCAGGACGGGTAGCACTACTCTGATTTATTTTTCACTAGATTATCACCTAGTTACATTTATGTATTATATAGGCACCGGAGATATAATACCAAAGTTTTGGGTCATATTCGAAACGATATATGCATTAGTCTAAACCCAACTCACTCGAAATCAAATTGGAAGAATGGACATCACGAAACCTGTTAAGCCCATCATTTTCTTTGCAAAAGAAGGAAGAAGCTTGTACCTCGAATGAGTGCTATACTCTCAAGTGTTTTTGGTCAATATATTACACTTGAACGAAGATGGCAAAGAGGAAGAACAACGAAACAAAAAAAAAAAAAAAAAAAAAACCAACTGGGAACCTAAGCAAAATGTGCTAAACGTCACAACAAATGCCACAATTAGTTAGAATAGCACCAAGAAAAAACCACCTACTGTGTTTCAATAATATGTCCTGTACAAAGAAAGAAATGGAAGGCCAATAGACTTGGCAACTAACCCTTCCAAGGATAGGTCATACTATTATCGTCAAGATCAGTGTTGAAAAACCCATTTTCTGAGAATTCATGGGCTATATCATTTACCAATTCTTCACACAAGTGCAGATTCTCCTCTACCACTTTCTGATTGTTATATCCATTCTGGTTGTTTGTGCTGGTGTGGTTGCCGCCACCTCCTGCAGAAGAATCGCTTTTGGTGGGGCCTCTGAAGCTGTTGCTCCTACTCGGCGGCACATGAGCCCCAGAGAAACTAGGACTGGCTGGCATAGGACCACCATTTCCCATCGTACTCATTCTTACCTGCCCGGAGGAAAGGGACTGCTGCTGTTGTTGTCCTTGTACTCCACCATTACCACTTGTATTATTATTGTTAGACATTTCATGCAGAAGTTGTTGGATCATCTGCTGCTGCAACGGGTGACTACTTGACGGAGAATGATTCTGTTGGTGTAAGCTGCTCTGAGAACGCGAGGGAGAATGATTGTGTTGGTGTAAGCTACTCTGAGCACTCAGAGAACGCTGAGGTTGCGTTGAAAACCCACTCCCAGGTATGTTTGGCATGAAACTACTACCAGGCCCACCTTGGAAAGTCTGAATACTTGACGAGTTATTGTTAAAGGACGAAGAGGTGGCCTCTTGCTGAATGGAAATGGAGTTAGGGTTGTTAGAGTTCATCGAGTTCTGCCTTATAAGCATATTCTGGTAGTTAGAGAGCGCCAAAGCAGCTTGAGCCGATCCACGACCACCACCCACCATGTAGTTGTTGTTATTATTCATGTTGTTGTTCATTCCTCCTGGATGATGCATTGCCATTAGCTTGTTCAGAGTGTTCCTGTCAGTCGGAAGGCCCTGAACACTCGCCGCACGCTGCTCCATTTCCTGCATCTTCGCATGCCGGGGGTAACTTTTCAAGCCCTCTGCAAAGTACGTAATAGGAATCAACACAAAATGACACATAATGTGCAGACAGTGGCACCTATAGTAAGGAACACCAAAAAGAAGTACCTATCGGCCCAGCTTTTTGTTCTCGACAGAAGTCTATTAGATCTTTCATGCTGTTGACAACCTCAGAAATCTGTCACAAATTGAAGTTAACAATTACTGGGACGACGGACGTTCAATGACACACGGCGAAAGACAAAAGAAGGAAAGGAGTCGTACCTGCAAACATCTCACATATCTTTTGGAGAAGCCCAAGTCATTCAGAGATTGCAGCTCCAAGCTCTTAGCAAGTTGTCGCCCAGCTGACAGGACCCTAAAGAAAACAAAATTAACCAGGACATGCAATTACGCAAAGCGAGCAATATAAAACCTATGCGAAGAGAACTTACATATTACTGTTAGTCTGCCAATCCTGCTGAGAAACACCATCAGATCCAGCCTCAGACATTGTGGTCTGGCATTTCTGTGCTACCTGGAGCAACTGGTTCACCTGCAAATAAGAAAGAAAAAGAACTTCTTTGGCCGTTGTATCTTTCTTGATGATAACGAATTTCTGAACAAGCAGTTCTAGTCTTTTGAACAACTTGGAAAAAGCAATGAAAAAAAGTGTGTAGTTGTACCTGCGGTGCAACCAATTTACGAGGTAGAAGTTCTTCATGTCTTCTAGCACAAAATTCCCAAGACAGCATCTAGACATCACATTTAAAGAATATAATAAAAATCAGGTTATCAGTAATTACAAGAACAGATGAGAGTACCAGAACAAGAAGCACTTCTACTAACTTTCAAGTCATGAGTAAACATGATACGAAGCTGGCCCTCTCGAACAACACGAAGTTGCTCATATACACTCTCTTGTACAGCCTTTCCATACTCCAACATCATTAATCCTGATGAAAATCTAACTTCCCGCGGCAAATCAAGAAACAAAAGCTCATCAATGACACCACTTCCGAATTTGATCTCATTCAGTCTTGGCAGCACTTCATATGTTGCCTCTAAAAACAGGATAAATGGGAAATTAGTTGCAGAGATTTCACAATAGTCTAAAGCCATAAATTGCCAACTATGAGACCTATATCATTTGAAAACTACAAACTCACGAATTTCCCTACCACAAACCACTCCCCCCGACATGAAAAATCAAAGTTCACTAAACCAAATAAAAAAATCTCACTAAATATCAGTATTCGTATGGCACATTAAGATCAACTTAAAAAACAATTTGTGCATTCAAATCCTTACAAACCAAACTTGCACATAGATGATTGAGGCGCTTACCAAATCCTCTTCCAGATTTTGAGCCACAGATGTCACAATGCCAAGCATCCTGAAGATATAGCAAAGAGAGTAGCAGGTTTAGACTTCAAAATTGAGAGACAAAAGTAATCAATGTGAAAACAAAACAAAGATAATGTTCTCATGTAACAAACATCATTTAAAAAAAAAACATAAAGCTCACCATAGCTGCTTGGCGAAAGACACCGAGGGCATGATCTCCTACATTATCATATAATGACAGACACCACCTCTTCTTTGCACGTGGTGAATAATATTCTGCAACAAATTTCCTCCAGTAGGCAATGGTATTGTCCTAAAAATTACATACATAAATAAATTATACCACAGAACAAACACCACCCATAAACAATGAACATGACGCTAGAATTCTATATACACATGAAAGCGCATACGATACGACCACAAGGAAATAGACTTACAGGTGGCCTTTGGCGCTGATGATATAAATACTGCATTAGCCTGCGAGCGCAAACGCCACTATCATGTGGACGCTTTACGCCGGTAATGGGCTGCATCATGCCTTGTTGTTGTTGTTGCATTTGTTGTTGCCGTAATTGCATTTGCTGCTGCTGCTGCAAGTGTGCTCTTTGCAATGGCGGCATCGACTGCAGGAACTGTTGTTGTTGCCTTAATCTCTGCTGCTGGATGAACGCTTGCACCTGTGGATTGCGGCCTTGCAACTGCTGCATTGAATCTGGTCTTTGTAGCAACTGTTGTAACATCTGCTGCTGCAGAATATCTTCCTGCTTTATATCTAAACGCGGCTTCTTGTGCAAATGCGATATATTGTTATTATTAGGGTGGTCCTGAACAAATGTCCCGGCAGCCACTCGTGAGCCGCCTAAGGGAGGCTGTGATGCATTCAAAGATGTAGCAGTTGAAACACCTTGGTGCTGCTGCTGGCCATTTGGCTCTCCCGACTGCATAACGGAGGACCCGTCAACAACCGACAAGCCTGAAATGCTTATATTGTTTGACGTAAATGACATGGGTGAGGTTGGTAAGCGCATGTATGATTCTGTGTTTATGCTCGAACTTCTCTGTAGATGGGGAAGAGCTGAATTGGCATCTGTCACCAAAGAACTGGCCCCAATACTTGGTCCCGAGTTTGCCACACTGTTCAAAACGGTGTTAGTGTTGGCATTCTTCCGCATTTCCTGGCTATTCGGGTCTTCGACAAGCGGAATCTTAGATTTATTCTTCACTCCGGCCACGTCAAGGAATGCTCTAGAATCCCTTTCCTTATCCTTGTGTATCAGCTTCTGATCCTCAGGGTGAAATCCGGTTGGACCGGTCAACAGTCTGTTCAACTCCCCTGCAGAGCATCAATGCAATCAACAATCGAACTTATTTCCGCAGGCTTACATAATTCTACTTAGCTATTTCTGACTTGAAAAAAATAAATAAATAAAAAATAAGTCATTGAATTTTACCGAAACTTGCTTGGGAATTGATGCTCATTTCATGGTAAAGCCCCAACCTTTTCTTTCTCTTCAGTTCTTTATTCTTCTTCTTCTTCGATTTAAACCAAACCCAGATCGCAAAAGAACAAACTAGACCTTCACCAAATTGCTCGAATTAGAGCACAGGAACAAATAATGACATAAACCACTGGTTGCCCGAGATTACCTTGCACTATTAGGGTTTGATTGCCCGAACAAAATAGAACCGTATAAAATGGTGTGGCAATTTTCTGTATACGATTAAATTTTCCTAGTTCTGAAAAACTCGGTTTAGGGTTTAGGGTGGACAGCAAACTTACTTTACTGAGCTGGAGAATTTTTTTCCGAACAAGAAATCTCTATCGCCGAAACAACGGAGAGAGAAAAGAAAAGAAAAGAAGATGAATAATAAAAGTGAGCGTACAGTACAACTAACTGAGCTGAGACACTTTATCTCAGCCTCCCATTCCAAATACTTTGACTGGTGAGATGGAATCTGAACGGTCTGTTATCTTGGCGCGATCTGGACCTCAGATTATGTTTACTTTGATATTACAATCCAATCGCAGCCGTCTATTTTCCATAGAGCTTTTATCCTATACTATGCAGTACACGCTAAGCATTACTGATCTTGAAACTTTGATTCAGGACTAAAAAAGCGACGGTATCTCTTTCTTTCTAAACGTCGTCAATCGTCGCTCATGGCTGCTTGCTGAGTGGTTTCCGGAGCGTGATTTGGGTTAGGGCTTGTGTGAACCGGAGCGACGTACTATATGATTAAAATATTAGGGCCCACTAAGCTATCGCCACGTCATCATTATAAGGACTTTTGTAATGCCTAATCAGATAAATTTAACGGCTTCCGTTATTTACCATTCGAACTAAAACCTGTAAAATATAGAACCTTTTAGATAATGTGGACGCCGGCACATAGGATAGGATCGTAAGCCATAGCCCATAGGATATTACTAATTCTATCCGAATCCGTAGAAATCCGCTAAATTTTATCCGTTATAAAACGGATTTGAAGGGTAAAAAAATCGATGAATAAAAAAATCCATGGATATCCGTTGCTCGACATGGATGCGTGGATGGATGTAATTTTTTATCATCACGAATATGAAGACAAAGACGGAGAGTGATTATTTTAAACGGATACGGAGGTGGAGATAGTACTATCAGCCCCGAATCCACTCCATTGCTATCTCTAGTCATATTCCCTCCCTAAAAACACTAATTTTGGGTGGATTCAATAGTGAATGAACAGTAAACGCATTAGAGCCTTTGATTTCTTCCAACAACTGATTTGGTCCATCAGATCATGGCAATGAACAGTTTGTGAATAGGGATTTAATCTTGACCATCCAATGTGGTATTTTGATGCATCTGGGCCGTTCATTTTTCTCCTCTGCTTTGGTTTATTGTGCACTCCTCCTTAAACAATAATTTCTATCTACACTAAAAAAATTTTCGACAGATCGCAGCGAGGAGAAGCTTCTCGACCTCCATACTCCACAGCGCAGCGACGAGAAGCTTCTCTGCCATCATCGGCGGCGACGTTCCGCCTCCACAGCGCCGCGACGAGATCCGTCGATGCCAGCATTAGACCTTCTTCTCTCAACTTTTGTCGACGGTGACTTTTCCCTTTCATTGATTCTGATCCATCCCGACAGTTCCCGATCTTCGGTCGTCAATCGTGGTCGAAAATTGTGTGCCCACTCCGACGACGGTTACTCTCTCTCCTCTCCGTTTCCGGCTGCAGTTATTCTTGGAAGATTAACTCTTTAATCCAACTACTCTCAATTTTTCCTTTTACGATTCCGTCAATAAGGCCTAATCAAGGGAAATTACTGTTTCTTGGGTTTACGGAGGCCATGTCATTTAGCTATTTTGGGATTGTTATTTGGAGTTGTATTGAATTTGTTTATTGAAACTAGGCAGACGATTCTGGAGAAGAAATTAGCTGATGCCGACGTCTCTGAAGAGGACCAAAACAACTTACTTAAGTTCTTGGAGAAGAAGGAAACTGAATACATGAGACTTTAGACATAAAATGGGTGCCGATGATTTTGAACTTCTCACGATGATCAGCAAGGGTGCGTTTGGAGAGGTATTTCGATTTGATATCTTATCTGTGTTGTTGTTGTTGTCGTCGTTTATTTTCTTTGGAATATGTGTTGTCGTTGTTGTTTAAGTTAGAGATAAACTGTCTATTATAAGTTAGAATTTGTAGGGAGAAGGCAACATGTCATGTATACGCTATGAAAAAGCTTAGGAAGTCAGAAATGCTTCGAAAGGGATAGATAAACAAAAATCTTGATTTTGCATTTGATATCACTTAAATTCGACCATTAAAATCCATTTAATTAAATTTGGACTGTTTTAGGTAGAGCATGTGAAAGCTGAGAGGAATATCTCCCAGGAGGAGACATGATGACCTTACTAATGAGAAAGGATACATTGACTGAAGATGAATCCAAATTTTATGTTGCAGAGACAATATTGGCCATTGAATCCATCCATAAACACAATTACATTCACAGGTTTGTCGATGAATGCGTCGTGACACATCAATTAAGTTTTTTAACCTCCTTTTTTTACAAGAGGTTGTTTCATATGCTCATGAGCTTTACTTAATATTTCTATGCTTTACTTTCATTTATGCTAATCATCAACCTAAACTATTTGGTTTTAGATTCCAAAATCATGTGTTCATTGGATTTCAATTGGATGATACAGGGATATCAAGCCTGACAACTTGCTACTTGACAAATACGAGCAATTGCGACTATCAGAGATAAGAATTAGAGATGAGAATAATTTTTTCATGCGTCTATTTCTGTCAAAGGTCCTGGATATAGGGGATTCCCTAAATATTTCATTCTAAAAAATACATATTCGAATTCAGTAGCATGTTTACCATTAATTTTGATTATAAAACTGTTGAAATCGGTTGAGAATTGAGTCAGTACTGTCTTTGAAATTTGGCATGTTCTTTAATAGTTCTGGAAGTTGAAGATGAGCTGATGTTATCATCTTATTGTCATGTTCTGGCTGCTTACAGGTCCATATTTAGGTACTAAGAGTTCTGATTTGGAGGTTAAATTGAATTGTAAATGTATGTAGCCAGCTGAATGAATTAATGGTGAGGTATAATTTTGTTGGCCTCCTCATTCAGATTTTGGACCACCAAAAGGCAAGGCAAAAAAATATATAAACTTCTATGTTGACAACTTTTTATTTACATGTATATATTACTTTATTTTTGCTTCAATTCGACTTATTTCCGGGTTTTGCTTCTGCCTACAATTGGATATTATTTTAGTTTAAATTATGCTATCTTCTTCTCTGCATTTTTGTGCTCCTTCCTTTTTTATGATTTAGTATTGAGAAAACCGTACTCCTTCCTTTTTTATGATTGGATACTGAGAAAATGTGGGAAAATAGAGGGAAACAATGCCACTCATTTGCTTGATTTTTTTTCTTCTTTTTAATTTTGGGTGTCTAATTTATTCCTCCTTCTCATGTACATTGTGTTGCTTTTGATTCCAATTCATCACTCCTTCACTTTTATCACCCGTTAATGTAAAATCGTTGATTTGTATGCTAACTGTGGTTTTTTTTTACAGTTTGCGGCAGTCCATACTCATCTGCACTGATTTTCCGTTCACGTCTGTGCTATTGGTAATTGCTACTTATTTTCGATTCCAGTATTTTCCATATTTTCGTTCGATTCCTTGGCTCTGATCATCTTCACATGTTTATGGTTTCTCGCAATTCTCACTTACCGCTCTCTTGATCTCACGTTAGCTCATTATTTTGTCTATCCTGATTGTTCGTTTGGTAAATCCAACTTATTGTTCTTTTCAATATTTCTCTTTTTTCTTCTTATCCTAGATTTTAATGTTTGCATCTCTAATTGTTTTCTCTAGACTGATATTTTGTTTTCATATTTTGGTTGATCTTTCTTCTCTTAATTACCTATTTTTTTAGTTGTAAATTATTCTTATCATTTCTTGGAATCAGATAGCAAAATTGATGTTGTTGTCTGCATTATAATCATATTTCTATACCTGATCGTAATTCATTCTATATGTATGACTGTATCAGACTACTGCATGTTTCCATGTAAGAATGTATGTACATTACGATTTAGTTTATAGTAGCTTCTGTGATGCCAATAGAAATTAGACCAGGATAGACCTTAAATAGTTAAATCAGTTTTCAAGTTTGGTTGGAGTTTTGTCATTCAAAGCAAAATTCAGGACCTGATGGAAATCATTTTGTCAGTCTCTTATATTTATTTTTGTTCAAAATAGAATCATTTACCGTTTCTATGCTACTATTTCTCATCTAATTCTTTGATTATTTATTCAACATGCATTACAAGAATCTCTTTCGTTATATTATTTGGTCAAGAATTAAAAAAATACAACTTTAGTTTGATGCTTAATTAGCTTAACAACTTTATTGCAGAGCAATAGGAGAGTCAACATTGCTTTGACTAAAAATATATTATGCTATGTTTCGGACCATAGAGACAAATATTGGCTTTTTAAATGTTTTTAAATTTTGATGCAATGTATTTTTATTTAATCTTTGTGGCTGATGATTAAGGAGCTGCATGAGGTTGATTTTAGACATTTATAAAGTCAGATTAAATTCACGAGCTTTAGATTCATCTGATTATTGATTTTTTTCTGCCAAGTTCATGTGAACAACTCAATTTTTGTAGAGAAGTTCCTATACATTCCCAAACTTGACACTCACTCTTCTCAAAGAAGCTAAAATAATTACAATCGGGAAGGTTGATGTCCTCCCTTCTGTGTAGACAGACATTTTTGGTAGGAGAGGTGAATATATTACTATTAGGCTTCCATCTTTTATTTTACACTATTTTATCTGTATTAGTGAATTGGATAGATTTTAATATTTTTTTTGATAACTTGTGAGATTAGTACACTACTCAAATCAAAATTGCAAGTATTATTCATTTTCTCCTCTTTAAAAAAAAAAGTCGTTTATCATTATATAAAAAGATTTGATTTATGCATCAAGTCATAGTTAACCTTTTGTCTTCTAATCTAGAAACAGGAATGTAACAAATACTGTTTTTTCATCTTTTTTTAATTTTTCTTAATTTATTTTTCTTACTCTGTATCTATGTGGTTTGTCTTGCAGTTATTCGTCTGTCGTTGCCATTGTTCCATAATGCTATGTGAGTTGGCGATCCTTCTAATCGGGATATGCATTTTTTCATTGATATAGTTTACAGTTTGATGATATTAATGGTTTTGCTACATCAAAAATTCATATGGTCATGGACTGTATAATTTTTTTTTCATTTGTTTGTTAATTCGATGGTTTTGATCAATCTTGCACGAGTTTCATTTTTTCGTATGTTGTTCTCTGTTGCAAGTTTAGCTCTTTCATTTATAATCATCTTGCTTTCTGCTGCATATGTTTTTAAATTTGAGATTCATTTAGTACTGAATATATTTCCATTGGTCGGCCCTCATTGCTCGATCGACCATTTTGTTTTTGTTTTTAAGTGTTATGTGCTATCGAGAATCCTAATTTCAAGAGCATGTGTTGTGTGTGGTTGATATAATGTTTAACGATATAATATAGTTAGATATATCTTTTTGTGGCCTTAGTGTTTTGGAAATATAGATGCATGTAGTCTTAGATTCAGAATTTATTTCCATTGTACGACCTTGATGGTTTGACCAGCCTTTTTGTTTTTGTTTTCAGACGTGAAGTGCTACTGAGAATCCTAAATTCATGAGCATGTGCCGTATGTGGATGTTATGGGTAGCTGTTCTGATGGTTAACAGTCTAATATAGCAAGGTATATATCTTTCTGGCCTTAAAAGTTTTGAAAATACAGGTGCATGTGGTCTTGAATTCTTCTTTCTTGCCTTCATGCACTTATTGAATTAGTTAACAGAAGTAAACTTATTACTAATTCAATACCATTGGTCGCGTCATTTTTCACAAAATGCATTCCCCTAATCTAGCTACCTTGAAGAAGGTTTGGAGGCGAGTGCAAGAAATCTATTAGCTATCTTGAAGAAGTTACGTATGTGGGAGAAGAAGCTATATGATGGAGGGAAGGTGAGCTTTTTTTTACTTCATAATTGTAGTGGTGAAGTAAAGGTTACTTCCTCTTATTTCATACTGCTCTCTCTTTTAAATATACTGGTATTTTTTCTAGATTTTTTTATTAAGATCAGCAGTTGCTAACTTGCTATGAATTCTGATAATTGTTTAGAGGCAAATTGAACTATCACTAACAAATATGAGATAGTATATATTAATTATCACTTGATCAATTAGTTTGTTGAGACTCAAATATTTTTACCTGATATGTAGAAATCTATAACTGTCTCGATTTATGGCATGTTACTGATACCTTTGTTTCCTGTCTTCACAAGATAGATAAGATACCTCAGAGTTTTATCTAAAATAGTACAAATAAAAAGTGAGATTAGTCTTGTGATCTTCAGATTTTTAGTACAGGCTTGAGTTTCGAAACTGTGGAAACTTTAACATGCTTGCAAGCTATACATTTGTTCACTTCTCACCATTTGTTCCATGTTTTGTGGGTTTTTGGTTAGGGCTTGTTGGCTGCTTATTATCAATTGTGGAGGTGATTGTCTTTTTGCTGTGTTGCAAGTGATCCACTGTCAACCAGTTGTATTTTGAGAGGTCATTTTCTAATTTGCATGACAAGAATGTTTATCTTGATTGTTGTTTTGTGATTTTGACTGCATGATAATGATGGCTATTTTGCAGGTTGTTTTTGGTGATATTGGGTTTCTGTATAATTGGCCTCATGGGATTTCTTATTATTTGCCCCCATATCTGGATCCCTATTATCATTTTGTATAAATATTTTGATTGTTGTTTGGCGATTTTTGTGTGTATGATGATATTGTCCATTCTGACTGTTGTAATGTGGTTTTGGATTTTTTACAGTTGGGTTGGCTGGCACTTGCCACTTGAGGATATGCTGGCTGCTTTATTGGTCGAGATACATGAGATTGTTTTCTCTTTTATGTGTTCCCCTTGCCTTAAACTCTAAACTTTTTTCTTATTGTTTGTCACTGTATTTTTTACATTTGCAAATTTTGCTCGTATGCCATTATTGTCTCTGGATGCGTTTGGTTGCAGTTGGGAACTAAGGTGCTTGCTATTTTGTGTCTCCTATGTTCCTTTACCCGCCTCTGCTTATCCTTACGATTATTGTTTGTCGATTCGTTTTGCATGGATTGTTGGAATTGCTTATGCCTTGACCTTGCGGTCTCTGCTCAAATTGGTTTATATTATAGACTCTTTTGAAAGCTTAGTTTATTAAATTCCTTTTTGTCAATTTACTGAAGACTGTCTTTGTGGGATGCAGTTAAAGAAACGGTCTCAAAGCTAAGGTCCTAGCTATCAAAAAAGAAGCTTTTGGTTTCGGTTGATGCTGCCTGTTGGGATAAGGTTGAAGGATTGTAAGTTTAGTTTGACTTTTTAAATTCATTGTTGGTTTTATAAAGTTTAAATATTGAAAGCTTCGCTAATTATAAAACCAAAATTTAAATAATATATAGCGTTATCCATAGCGGTAGGTGGTTTTGGTTGAGTGTTCTATGCTTACTCTAGAACTCTCTTCCTTACTGTTTAATTACATTATTATGAAAAAGAGTTTTCAGTGTTAGTATTCTGAAATAAATTTCGTGTGCATTGGGCTCGGTTCAGCAATTGGAATATTTTATTATGTTCTTGATGGAATTTGTGGTGAGGATCATTATATTATCGTGGCGCCCCAATTTCGACCCATCATATGGATCTAGTGTGGGGCCCGTTGATACCTTCTATCGTCTGCGGGAATTTGGGCCCTAGCCATGCCTCATAACCTGAACCTGCTTAACCTCGAGAAAATATTTACAATACTTAAAACCATTTCAATTTTTGATAACACATTTAATATTCATAAAATATTTTAAATCAATCAATCAATTGTTTTAATTTGATATTTTTCATATCAAATTTTAACCACATTATGAACCCAACAGTGAAAATCAATAACGGATCAAGTTACGAGAGCTAATCGTAACGATCCTCCCCACGTATGTGAGTTCCTATGCCAGGAACTTGACCCTACCAAACGCTGGGTAACAGTCTTAGTAAAGCCTACAGTCTGATCAGAGGTACAAGGCCGTCCGTAATCCGCCTTTTGAACAATAAATACCAGTTGGGTTGAACTTAGACAACCTTCAACAAGTAGTGAAATTTTTTATGGGTTCTTATACAATTTCATTTCAATAAAGTAAAATTTTCTTTGATGTATTTGAAGAATATTTTCTCCAATTTTTATATACCAAAATTCATATTTATATATATAATACTATATCATATATAAATCACTTTAAAACAATAAATAGATGTTATACGACGTAGTATATACTTAACAAAAATTTAAATTATCACATGATGGAAAATAACTCACCTCGAAATAATCGAAAGCGCGATTCTTACGTCAACAAAGCCTAACGACCTGTTAAAATTATCGAAACTAATCAATCATCTAATTAAATATTTCGCAGTCACATTACTTGCACTAAAACTGTCACTCTCGGATTCTACGACGTATTTTATCGATTAATCATTTTTAAGTTAAATTTTGAAACAATTATTACATTGAAAATATTTTTCTATATTTTTCTATATGAAAAGTATTTAATAAAATAAAATAATATTTTTGGTTAATCCAAAGTAATTTATTATTATTATTTTTACACATTTGTTTTAAACAAATTCCTACTTCAATTTATTAATTGACCGATTATATAAATTTAAAATCATTTAAATAGGCCATAATTTAAGTTTTATTAAATATGATTACTAAATTACAAAATTTTTACATAATCAGGTCTGGAATATTAACATTAAGCTATGGTAAAAATTTCATAGGTTCGGATTGAATAAAAATAATTTTATTAGGTTCGGAAGATAAAAATATTACTTTTAGGGTCTCAGTTTAGGGTCGGAATAGCCCTGAACCGAACTGATTCGAAATGAACCGAACTTAACCAATCTTAAAAATAAGAAATGACAGTTTAACCACTGTCTATTTTTTGACCGAGTAAAATCACGTTGGTAATCTTGTAAATATCTTAAAAATATGAGGGTAAAAAGTCTTTTAACAGATTGAACCGGTTTTAGCTTAAGTATAAAAGGATTGAACCGACCGGTTCAATTCATTTCTCTTCTTCTTCTTCCTCCATCGGGGTCGACGGCGGATGAAACACTGAGCACGAATCCAAGGTTTCTTTCTTACTATTTCGTCTGTTTAGTCTTTAATTTATAAATTAGGGTTCGGTCTCAAGAACAAATTTTGGGGTTTTTCTACGATTCTTTAATATGTTGTTCTGCATCGAATTCTAGGCTTTCTAGTATAATTTTTACATTAACTTGACGTGAAATTAGGCTTGAAAATTTACCTTGATTTCTCTGTTTGTTTTGCGAGGTTCGATTCAGCTTGAAGTAGGTTAACGACGACGAAAGGAGGCTTTTTCACTACTGCAACAAGCGGGGATTCGGTCGGATTTGGCTGGGTTAACTCGACTAGTCACTGAGTTGACTCGGTCGGGTTGGCCCAGTGAGTTGACTCGGTTGCATAGAACAGAGATAAGTTTTTTTCTCCCTAATTCTTCCTCCTGTTAAGTTTTGTTTTCTGTTAGGATTTCGATTTTGATAAATTAGAAAAATTGTATGATTTGAATTTGTACATTACTGGAAATTGCACAGTTTGAATTGATATTATACCTGATAGTAATGTAGCTTCGAAATTGATTATTGGTTGCTTGATTTGAGTTGCTTGGAGGCTGTTTTGTTTCTGCCCGAATGCCCTATTTTATTTTGAAAGTTTGAGTGTTTGATTTTTCCTGTAAGTTTTCCGTCACATGCTGAATGAATAACAACATGATCTCTTCCGATTTTATTACATTGTAGGCTGCTGATTTGAAGGATTTGGTGGCATTTTTCTACTGACAAAGTTGAAAATCATAAGGGTAGAGTGAATTGTGGAGTTGGCTAGAAGAAGATGTCTGATATAGGTTGTAGAGTTTGTAGGTGGCGGTGGAACTATTGTGTAATGGCAGGGAAGTCAATGTTTTTGACAAATTTGTGTTGAATTGGTGATATGGCTACCCGGCCAATACTTTGAAAATTCTAAATCTATTTTTGTGATTAAATTATACATGTCCTTTCACTCTTATATATTAAAGACGAATTATAAGGTTGTAAGGTGTGATGTTTGTGGAGTATGAGTTGTAATGTTAATTAATGTAATATATATTCTAAGTGTTTCTAGTTTAAACTTTAATATTTGTATTTGGACATTTTTAATTATTTGATAATAACATTATTTGTAATCTTTAAATTTTCTTTTGTTGAATGAATGTCCTTGACATTTAATACCATTTTTTCAACATTCCCTTTATTCGATTTGCATCTACGTTCGACTCGATTCAAAATAATTAAAGAAAATTTTATCACTCGTCTAATTCGAATCGCAAGAAAAAGTAACTTAAGAATTTATTAATGCGCGATCGTTTGGCTCAATTCCAAATAAAAATAACGTAGGTCACGGTCATTACAATTATGTTTGTGCTGTTATGAGGTATTGTCGGTTGTCTTTGTTTATATGTTTAGGGCCAGAAATTTCTATGAATTGTATCTGGCTTTAGATTCTGCTATGCGTTTTGGGCTGAAATTGCAACTTAATTCCTCGCCTGAACTGCGCTCCTTTTGTTTCGTGTTATCACTATATTTTATTTTCTTCCAGTTTGTCATTCATAATCAGCTCAGTCTTATTTTTTTATTTTTCATCTGCAAAACATTCTTGGGAATATTTTTTAATAGAAGAAGAGAATAAAGGGAGATATATTATTCAATAAGTGATTTTTAAATTGTTTGTAGTGGTTTCATTCAATCTAGCATTTTCTAATGTCAAGACAAGTTTAAGATTTTATAGAGCCACACAAACCAGTACAATGATTATCCAATCTTTATCTTTTCCATCTCAAATGAATTTTCTTCCCATATGACTTTTCTCGAGGTTATTCAACTACTCGATTTTTTAATCTGCAAAAATCTCTCTTTTTATTTTAATGTCTTTTATATTATTTCTTTACGCAGAAAAATTCCATCTCAAGTGTCATTGGGTTTTCTTCAAAACAGAGAATTTTCCTTGGAGTACGTTCAAATTTTGATCGAAGAAAGCTTTCAGATAATGAGCTCTCTGCTTTTTTGATGGTGTTAAGTTGTTTATGTTACTAGACATGTTTTGAGGAAATTTGTTTGTCGATAATGTTAATTTGTGTGAAAAAACTTTATTTGTCTTTTTTTTCTTTAGAGGTTCAGCTTAGCTTGATAGTAGATGGAGGCAATGTTGTTTAGCACGAGATAGATGGCCTCATCGTAATTTTAAAGTTGCGAGGAACATGTGGATTATGTCCAAGCTTAACGATATTACTTAAATGGGAATAAAAACTAAGCTTCGTGATAAAATACCTGAAAAGCTGTAGAGTTAATTCAAGACACAGAAACAGGATTTTAGCTCAACGAAGAAAATATAAAAAGTCAGTAAATTGACTTCTAAAGGATATAATTATATAATCACTAATTCTTTTACTTGAAATTATTTATTGTCATGTCTGATGATATTCCACAGCAATGTGCTATAAAATTATATGTATAAGATTTATTAATCTTTGATAAAGGAGCTTCATGGATAATTGTCCGACTTGACATGAAGATATCTTCATGTCAATCTCTCCTGTAAAGGCACTTTCATATGGTCACATAATGCTCAACAGGTAATTTAACACTAATATTCTCATTTTATACATATTATGGAGTTTGGTTGATTTTATTTACTAAATGCCTTTATTTAATGTTGCATTTTTTTATGCTCATTTGGCTAACATATTTTCAATTTTTGCAGCATTACTGAAATATCTTCCTGAGCTCATTTTTGTCAAATTATGAAGTAATTGAATTATATAACCATGAAAATGCTATGCATAATACACTTCTTTTGATTTTCTTCTTTCCTGCTAATGATTGGTGTGTTACAAATATACTGAACTAGTGGTCATTTTTTTAAAAGTGGAAGCAATCATGTTGGGGGACTACACTTTTATGGTTGTTATAAAGAATGCACGACAAAAGAATGCTAAACAGAATATTCTACAATTGGTGTCGTAAGAAATTCATATGTAACACAATTTTGGATACGAAAGTTTTTCTAATGGTTACTCAATCAAGGTGTCTCTAATGAAATACTTCCTATAGACGTCTGATCTCGATTCAATCTGTAGAACAACAATCTAAAATCGTTCTTGCATTCTCTAATGTTAATCCTAAAGCATAAGTGTACCTTTTTCGTTGGATCAAGCCAGGAGTGATATTTTTATTCCCTTCTTAAATGATCAATTATTAGTTACATCGACCACAGGTTAAAAATTAAGTGTTTGCTGTTTGTTTTTTCCTCCTTGGAGTGTGCAAGAAGCAATGTTTACTTATACACTTTGAAAACTCAAAATAATGCACGAGACACTTTGACCTGAAAATTCCACCTCCGAACACCAGTATACCACACAACCTTCTTGATATTGAAGCCATGGCCACGACCCACACAGAATACGGAGGTCGCATCACCATGCAAGCATTTGCCAAGTAACGTTTCTCAACAGTCCCGTGACTTCAACCACCGACATCTACTAGTTAATATAATTCCTCAAAACAAAACAAAAAAGGAAAAAAAGAAAAAAGAAAAGGGAACGGTCTGGCTGGGAGCAACGATCAAACATTTTAGGACCAAATAATGAATTTTCATAGAGTTGGAGGACGAAAAACTCCAATTGTCTAGTCCAAATAATCAGTTTATCCTTTTTTTGATATATTTTTCCTTTTTTTTTTTTAAATAAAAATAATCAGTTTATCCTTAACCAGAAATTCCCCAACCTGAAAAGAGTTTAACGAAGTCCATGTCTTCAAATAATGCTAGCTAAATCTTTACCATTCCTGTGCCACCCAAGAACAGTTTCAATGGCGTCTTCATCCACAAGAGCTCGCTTACGAGGTGTCATCTTCGACATGGATGGCACCCTGACGGTGCCCGTCATCGACTTTGCCGCAATGTACCAGGCTGTGCTAGGCGAGGAGGAGTACAAGCGGATTAGGGCCCAGAATCCGTCCGGTATCGACATCTTGCACCACATTGAGGGATGGGGTCCCACTGACCAGCAGAAAGCGTATCAAATCATTGCTGATTTTGAGCGTCGGGGCCTTGATAGGCTTCAGATCATGCCTGGTTAGTGGGATTTTGTTCTTTTACTCAAAACTCATTTGAATTTTATTTGGTTCTTCTTGATTATGAATTTTATGACTGTTGTATTTGCTTTGAGCTGTATCTTCATATGGGTTCAGTCTCAGTCATGATTCGATTGTTTATCGTGTTGTGCTTTCCTCTGTCTTGTCCTATGTAAATGAATACGGTTTGAAAAGGTCTACTTGGATTTTTTTGCCAGTAGTAAAGTCCCTTTCATACTTCAAGCTTCATCCCCAATATTATTCTTTGAAGGTTTGGTGTTTTAGTTTGAGAACTTAGAATGTGCCTCTTATCTCTCAAGCCAGATAATTATGGATTTGTCTTCCTGATATGATTTTTATTTGTTCTCCATCTCTATGTTTTATGCCCTGATTGGCAAGATTTCTACCATGATGGTGCAGGTGCAGCCCAACTATGTGGTTTTCTAGATTCAAAGAAAATAAGGTCAGTTGCTAAGAATCATTTTCATCTGGCTTTGTTTTTTTTGGGGTTATATGCCTTATTATTTGTTCCCATTCCCCAGCGATATCAGTACAATTCCTGGCAGCTTCAATTTTATGTATTATTTGGTTAGACTTTCTACTTGTATTTTTCTCATCTCTTGACATACATATCTGTACTGAATCTTCTCAATTCCCCTTAAAACATAATTGCATGCATGTTGGGATAATGGTTTTCCACCACCATTTTTGAGCAATTAAGCTTGTTATTCTTGCTAAAGCCTCTGATTGTCCCTCTCAGTATTATAATTTATTCAGTCATTTCAAGGAGAAAATAATCAGTTAATAGTTACCTTTTTGAACTTCAGGGAAAGTAAAGCGTAAACTCGGTTAATGTAAAAGAGTGCATTTTTGTTGTATATGGTTGATGCTTTCTACTATATTTTCTTCTGCCATTCTAAGCTTCTCTGCTCAAGTCGAATCTTGGTTACATCATGCTTGCTTAGAATTTTGTATGTCTACAATTGTAGGACACTCAAATATGATTGTTGGCTTGTATAGAGCATAAGTGTTCACATTTCTTGTTTGATTTACAGAAGAGGATTGATCACACGCAATGTGAAGGATGCAGTTGATATATTTCATCAACGATTTGGGGTAAGTACTTCTTTCAATGGCAATCCATGTCTGATAGAATAGTTATTTGACACGCCAACAAAAAGGATGCATGTGTGTTACTTTTTCATTGTAATCAAAATGCATTAGAAGAAAGTTTTACTTTTCCTATTGTAGCAAAGTTGGGTGTTTGGTAAACGAACTAAAATATGGTATCTCCTTTTACCTGTGTGTTAAAATGCAGTTGATGTTTTCTCCAGCACTAAGCCGGGAATTTCGGCCTTACAAACCAGACCCCGCTCCGTTGTTACATATATGTTCATCATGGGACGTTCAACCCAACGAAGTTATGATGGTTGGCGATAGTCTTAAAGATGATGTGAGTGTTTCTAAACTATTTTCCATTCAGTTACAGTTTATTTTCACAAATTACTTTTATTATATGTCCAGTTTGGCTTTTTACAGGTGGCGTGTGGAAAGAGAGCAGGAGCTTTCACTTGCCTGCTTGACGAAACTGGGAGGTATGACTCACCTGAGTATGCAACTGTGGATCTTAAACCAGATTACAAGGTCTCTTCTCTAGATGAAGTTTACTCGCTATTGGAGTCAAATTTCAACTTAGTACCATGATTTTAATTTTGATAATCTAATCCATCACTCGGTGAAAAGTCTAAAAAAAATATTGATCGAGCTTGGGATGTAGCTGCTCATTGCAATCAATGAGAGATATTCTGGTTTAGAAGAAATCCTCCATCGAGGATTCCAAACCAATGTTGACCACCAGTTGTTTTAAGAACAGTATAAAATATGTATCCCATACTGTTCTCCGTTGATCTGTGGATACTGATACATATTTGTATCAAAGCTTCTACTTCTACATCGGTTTTTATTTTCTTCGGAGATTCACAAGGTTGGCAAAGCAATTCAAAGTCGAGTATTTTTTCTTATATGATGTATTAAAACTTTATTTCTTTGAATTCAATTTACTTTTATCATTTTTTTTAAGAGGAATATAATTAAGATAATTATACTACAATATGTTTTATGTTTTGGCACTAATATGCCGATAGAATCTCCATAAAGAAGAAGAGAAAAATCGAAAGATAGAATATCATCCATATGAAAGACATTTATTGATCAAAGGCGAAATTAGTTAGCTTGTCGACCACACTATTAACTTTTAGTGTTAGTCAGGAACGAAATGCTGTGGCTTCGGATTGAAAAAATAATCGGTTTCGACCAAACCTAGAAGCATAAAAGAAAAAAAAAAAAAGGATTCAATATTGATACGTAAAAAACACCATTATGATCCAAAACTAAGTCGAACTACACAAAAATTAAATATAATTTTTGCCATATCACCATGACTCTGTCCTCAAGCTCTCAATCCTATTAGGGTTGGCAATTTAGATCCGATCCGTAGATATTCGATCCCTTGCGGATCGGATTCGGATCGAAAAGTCCGCGAATCGGATCAGATACGAAATAGAAAATTACTATCCGAAATATCCGATTTGATCCGATAATTATTATATAGACTTTATTTAATGATTTATGTGTATTGTGTTTAATATTTAATATAATATAATATTATAATATAATATAATATGTCAATAAATATAATATTATAATAATATTAATATTATTATTTTAACAATAAATATTAAGCACAATACACATAAATCATTAAATAAAGTCTATTATTTAGTGAATTTAATTAGAACTAAAGTAAAAAATAATTCAAAAAATCTTAAAATCAAAAAAAATTATGTACATTTGATATTTTATAATGATTAAATAATTTGTTTTTCGAAATTCAGATCGAATTTTTTTTGGGCGGATCGGATTCGGATACTAGATGTGAATATCCGCAGATCGGGATAATAGCGTCCGGAGTTTTTTTTTATCGAATCGGATCGAAAAATTAAAGAAATATTCGATCCGTTCCGTTGCCAACCCTACTCTCAATGGAGGGAGGGAAATCAACTTCCCTCATCATTGATACAAGGTCATCCACCATGTTGTATATAAAAGTGGCACTAGGATGTGCCTGGTCGGCTACATAGAAACTGTGCTTTTTCCCATTAATGCAAATCCAACTACAGACATGGAGTCTTCTTTAGACCCTTTTCTTTCATCGTCGATCTCACTTAAGCTATCGCATCCCATCTCCTGGATGAATCAAGTAAATTCGAAATCGAAATATAATTCGAAGGATTCTCTGGTTCTAACTGAATACGAAGTTATTTCCATGTTCCCTCATCCTAGAATTTCCATGCACTGTAAAAGCTTCAACAAGAGCTCCCCAGACACTAGAACCAGGTTCCAGATGTGTCATTTTCTTTATAAAATCTAATGCTCCATCTAATTTTCCTGACCGACCTAACAAATGGACAATACAAGAACACATCTTAACAGTTGGCTTAATTCCATATTCATTTATGCAGAATTGTAAATTTTGAGGCCTTCATTTACAAAACCTGATCTTGCACAAGCAGAACGAAATCCAACCACTGTTATCGTGTCTGGTTTGTTACCCAGTCGAATCATCTTATTATAAAAAAGGATGGCTTCCTCAGCCATTCCATTCTAGCCATGTCCCGATATCATTGAACTCCAAGTGATTGCAACTTTACAAACTAGAACATCCTCAAAAATCCGTCTTGCTTTATCCAAACTGCCATATCTTGAATACATGTCAATGAAAGCATTAGTTAGGGACAAATTATGATTCAACTCTCTTCTAGTTGCAAAACCATGAATTTGTTTCCCTCCAACTAAACCAGCAAGTGAACTACAAGCAGGCAGTATTGTTACAAGTGATACTTCATTGGGTTTAATTTTATCTCTAACTTGCAATTCATGGAAAAGAACCAGACCTTCATCCAACAATCCATTCTGCACAAAACCATTAATCATGGCAGTCCAAGTATAAACATTCTTTCGGTCCAATTTATCAAATGTTCTCCGAGCCTCTATCGTTCGACCACTTCTTGAATACATATCAATCAAACAAGACCCCAAATGAACTTGTGAAATGAAACAAAATCCAATTCGTTTCTCACAATAAAACAATGTAGCTCCCTCCCATAATAACATCTTTCAGAATCACCCATGCGTAAAGGCAAAAGACTTGAAATTGTGATTGTGTCTGGTTTCAGTCCTTCACTTCTCATGTTTCTAACTAGTTCCCACATTTCCTTGTCAAAATAACAACCCCTGAATCAACATAGGCAGATGTTATTACATGCCAAGAGGCAAGAACCCACATTTCTGCGCGGCAATTCATCCAAAAACTTCATCGATTCCTGAAATTCTCCAGATTTGCAGTAGATGGCTATATAAAAGAATTGGAAATGACAGTATCTGAATTAACTCCAATACTGATACTCTTACCATGACTAAACATACCTTATCGCACATCTCCAACCTCAGCAGTCACTTTGGATATGGACAGCAATACATTATTCCACCCCATCTCATTGAACAAGCTAAAGGCGACAAGTCTTAACAAACCCACTAAGCATTGAGTTCCAGAGGTACACACTCTTATCCAATACGGAGTCAAAAACACGTTAAAACTCAATTGGGCAACCACAGAGAGTATGTGCAGTGATGAGTTTTGTGGCAAAAGATGGATTCTGATAACAGCCTATTGGAGAGAACTTGGGCGTGCGACTTTCGAATTGTTTTTAGCGACTGCTGGTCGGCATCGGCTGGAAGCTGAATTAGATGGATAGTAGAGGGCTTCCTACACTTTTGCAACCTCCGCAATAACAAATACATTTATTTTTTTTCAATTAAAATAGATAAATCCAGAGAAGTGACTTGTATATGAAAGTGGAAGCAGCTAACCTCCTTCCACCAAATCAAGTTAGAAATGCCCTTATCATCTAGCACATTGGCAGTGGACTTAAACTTCTTTGCACTCTTCGTGGTTCCTTTGAAAACCTTGAAACAATATATCCTTTCCAAACCTGTTACTTTTATACAAACAAACCACCAACTCCTAGTCAATGATAACAGAGTATTCACAACAACAGCCGCTAAAGGCACCATTTTCATTAATTTTTTTGCAAATGATAGTGGGGAAAAGAGATTATACTGAAGAACTGGAGAAAGACGAAACGAAGTATATGTACGAGCACAAGGACGGCCATGAATGAGAGCGAGAGAGCACCACTTGGGAAACGAAATAGCCGCGTTTCTGGTAGCTAGCCAGTACATTATGAAGTGAAATTGAACCAAAGTATTCAAACTTTGATTACGAATTAGGGAATTGAAATTTAGGGTTTTTATTTATAGCTTTCATTTCATTTCCTTTTTGTTTGTTTCTTCCCGCCAACAGAGAAATACTGATATAATGTCTTTGTACACGCGCGTTTTAAATTAAGTTAAATAGAAAATTGTCGGGATGATAACATTTTTCTTTCTTAAAAAATTAATAAAATGTTATTTTGTGGTTTTTCCTAATACTTTCCCATCCGTCCGTTAAATTCGCTAACAAAATCATATTTTTCGTTAAATATTGTTTATATAGCAGCAAATTTTCGTCAATTTTGCACAATCATCGCCAAACAAGCAAAACATTACGTGCCGATTTAGCAAAAAATGACATGTCATCATCAGCAAAAAATGATTGTCAGACCACCGTCGATAGTCGTTGGAATCTGGAAATATTGTTATAGCCGGACCCGTTTCGACGATACGAACGTCATGGTGATGTCGGATTTTTCAAATTTACAATTCTTTGGTGTAGATCTAAGCTTAAAGATGCGGTAACCAAACCGTTAATCTTAGATCTACACCAAACGGTTGTAAATTAGAAAAATCCGATACCACCTTGAAATTCATCTCGTCGAAACGAGTCCTTCCATATCAAAATTTCTAGATTCCGGCCACCGAAGACGGCGACGCCGCTTCAAGGGGCTGTCGGACCACCATCGGTGATCGCCAGAATCTGGAAATTTTTTTATGGTGGGACTCGTTTCAACTAGACGACCGTAGTGATAGTGTCGGATTTTTTAAATTTACCATCGTTTGGTGTAGATCTAAGCTTAAAAGTACGGTGGCCGAACCGTTAAAGATCTAGACCAAACGGTTGTAAATTTGAAAAATCTGACACCACCAAGACATTCGTATCGTCGTAACGTGTCCAACCATAGCAAAATTTCCAAATTCTGACGAACACCGACGGTAGTCCGACAACCATTTTTAGCTGATGATGATGGCGTGACATTTTTGCTAAGTCAGCACGTGATGTATTGCTTGTTTGGCAATGACTGTACAAAATTGACGAAAGTTTGCTGCCATATAGACAAAATTTGAGGATAAATATGAATCTGTTAATAAAACTAACGGATGGATAGCAAAATATTAAAAAAAAGTGTGAGGTATCGTTATATTAATTTTTCACTGTTTAGATAGCAAAAATGTTATTATCTCGAAAATTGTCCTTAAGGTATAGTCTATTTTAAAGTTTGATCTTTAATAAGCAAAAGTACTGTAATTGGAATATTTTTGTACAGAATTTTAACAATCAATGCTGAGATAATTCGCATCACTTAAAACAACAGGGGGCATCATAAAACGTAGGCCTAACTATAAGGGTTTTTGTAATAAAATACACGTCACCTGGTGGGAATAAAAATGATTGGAGCTAGAAAGAACGTGGCAAATGGAGAGCAATCTCCTCATCATTGTCTTCCTTCCAACTCCTCCCTTTGTTCTTTCTTATAATCACCAGCTAATAAACAATCTCCTCATCGTCTCCATTCTCATTATCCGCCACCGAACGCCGTAACTGGGACTACAATGCCAAGACTTTCCGTACAAACAGCTTCAAGTTCAGCAAGAACGACGTCGATCCTTTTGAAAATTTAGAAAATTTGAAGCAGACGACGAATTAGAAGAAGAAGGATATTTTACAGCTCGGAAGCGTTGGTGGTCCAATTCCAATGATACGAGGGAAATGAACCGTAAATCGTCTGGGAGTATTGATGATGTCTTCGACAGCATTTGGATTTTCCAAGTGATCAACTAAACAATTACTTAATTAAACATACAGATTTCACACCCGTTAAGTCATAACTCGTGAGTGTACGACACCTCCAATTCTCGGCCCATTCGTGAAACCATGCTTTGTCATGCAACTGGTTTTCTTTTTGTTCCATCCGTGAGTCAACTAACGCCGTGTTCTCTCCTTCGAATTCATTCCCGTCGAAATCGCCATCGACGAAAACTCTCTCCCCTCAACAGCTCTCCACCCCCACGATCTTCTCCCCACGACCTTCAAATTGCTCCAATTAAGTTTGCTTTCGCTTCTTCGGCTATACATATGACGTGTCTTCGAAGAAATATCCAGTTTTATTAAACCCTAAAATCAACTGTGAAGAAAGAAAGAATTCGGGAATCCGGACCAATAAAAGGTATGTTTCGAATATGCAGTTCGATGACGCACAGTTAATTTTGTTTTGCAAACTATATATGGGATTGAGGCTTCGTTACTTTTGTTCTGTCGTGTTTTATTGTGGGAATGGCTTGCAAGCAGTCTTTGGAGAGCTATGCTACCATCTCTTAAAAGTGATCAATAATATATAATGTTGTGCGGAAACTCTGTTTTGCCATCGACATGAAAAATCTCAAGCTATTGGTCATTAATGCACGACTGTCATCTCCTTCAAGGGTTCACTTTCTATTAATCATTTCTCGGATCATTGGTTTATTCATTATCTCTTTTATCTGCATCGAATCAAAGGAAATAAATCCATCTACCTTATCACTTACCTTATCATTGTGTTACTAATGTGGCCATGTTGTTCAATCTGCCTTGAAACAGCAACTTGTATCCATTTTGTCCATGACAGATACTTTATTAGTGGATCCTTAGATGCCAAGGTTTTCATTGGCTTACGTCATTTTATAAAGTTATAACTGGTTTCATTGCTTTAAAAATTGGCTTTTCCATGAGTGTTGTTAAGCATTGGCTTTATGATTAGTCTTTTAACAAGTTATTGCAATTTACAGCTCACGTGCCTTCATGAAAAAATTGTTCATTGGTGAAAATTGTCCAGTGATATCTTAACTACCCTGATCAAGTGTTATTTAGGCCAACAACTGGGAGAAGGCACTTGAGCTCTATGAGGATATTAAGTCAGCTAACTTGAATCCAACAGTTTCAACCTTGAATGCTTTGATCACCACATTATGTAAGTCCACCAAATATGCATACTTTGTAACTGTATCTCCATCGTTGAAGGTTTATTGGGTACTTCCCGTAGATATCGTTTACAATTTTTAATGTCTTAGGTGTTCCTCACATATGGAGCTGTTGCCTTTAACATAAAGAAATACTGGGAAGCTTCGTATAAGATATACCTTTTTTTGGGTTAGCAGTTCATTAAACACAAGGATCTCCTTTGGAGGTATTGAGGGTTGTTTCTAATTTTTTTCTCTCTAGGTTGAAATTCTGAACCTTCATTGGTGCTATAAATCTATAAAACACTATGAAAGGGGGACGGATTCTTGGCTCCACAGAGCGAGTTACTTATACCCGCGTGTGGGAAAGTGAAAAAATCAATTTCAACCAATCAAATTGGCCGGCGTGCAACCACGCGCCAAGTGCCGTGAAAAAAAAATCCGAGAGTTACGCGCAGAACACGTACAGTTTTCCCATTGATGACGGTCTCACCTCTTCACCCACTTGCACCACTTTAGGAGCCAAGCAGCAGAATATTTTAGTTTCAAATTTATTGCATATTGGTCCTCATATTTAAAAACTGCCAAATTCGAACATCCAGTACACATGCCTCCATGGAATAAATATGGGGAGACCCAATCCATCGTCCGACAGCCCGAGCTTGACGACATCGAAAACCATACAACTTCAAGTATGAGATCTGAACTTTCAAATCTCGGTCTACACCAAACGGCCTCTAATCTGAAAAAACTAATCTCACAATCGTATTTATCTCCCCAAAGCAATGAAAGCACACCGAAATTACCAGTTGCAGCCCTCGGTTCTTGGAACTTTCCGTACGGTTCAGAGCGGAGAGACAGAAGCTTGAAGAGAGAAAAATTGTCAAAACAAAACGAAACCGGATCGATTTGATTAATATACAGATTATATGTCTCAATGACCACATGGTTCTCATATTGTTCTGAAAATTGCCAAAAAGAAATATCCAGCCGACTGGGCCGTAATCTCCGGCCCACGTTTGTGCTGCAGCCACACCTAAACCATATGACATGTACATGTTATTCCTCATAATATGAATTAGTCTTACATCTTCGACCAACATAA
This sequence comes from Rutidosis leptorrhynchoides, assembly GCF_046630445.1. Lineage (NCBI taxonomy): Eukaryota > Viridiplantae > Streptophyta > Magnoliopsida > Asterales > Asteraceae > Rutidosis > Rutidosis leptorrhynchoides. The sequence goes on along the minus strand of NW_027266874.1, from coordinate 38,505 downwards.
GCTCACCAATACAAAATAATTTTGACATAATATTCATAATGATCACACGATTCATATTAATTAAATATTAACCCATATTTTACAATCGAATGATATCTAATTAAGAACAAAATCGGAACTTACAATCTGAAACCTACACTTAAATTGAGCCAACAAAATTCATGGATTGGTCTACACAATATTTAAGTCACTAATAAATTTTGATCATTGCCTGAAAAAAAAAAAAAACTTTGATCGTTTAAAGTATGAACATATCGTACATGAAAGCCATTCCTTTTTACTCTTGCTTAATCAGCATATGCACTTACATGTCCTACCATCAAGATAGCAAATGCTTGCATGCCCTATATTTCCAAAATTTATGCATAGATCCTTAAAATTTTTTCACATACAAAAAAAAAAATTACGACAACACCATTAACCCCGCATTTTACCCCGCATTTTTGCGGGTAATTCACTTACACTATATATGATTCCCCTCTCACCTAATCCATACATAATCCATACTAATTCTCGCTACTATTTATCTCACCACCTACAATTACAACTCAATTTTATATAAAATTCTAATAATCCCTAAAAAAATAATTATCCATTGCTATCTCAAATTTTAAATCAAAGGATAAAAAAAACTGCAAAAAACATCGTAATAGATAGAAGAAAAATGAAACGAATCAAACGTGTATCTATTATTTCGAATTTTTCAATTGCAGATTGTGCAAACAAAAATGCCACCTAGACTTTTTAAACGTTTCTCAACCGTTTGGTCCTTGTTTCAAAACGTTTTTGAACCGTTTGGTCCTTGGTTTAAAACGTTGCTGAACAGTTTGGTCCCTGATTTAAATGTTTTTGAACCGTTTGATCCCTGATTCAAATGAACTGTTTGGTCCCTGGTTTAAACGTTCTGAACCGCTTGGTTCCTATTTCTAACATTTTCATATTGTTTGGTCCTAGTTCAAACGTTTTTGAAACGTTTGGTCTCTGGTTCAATTGTTTTTGAACCGTTTGGTCCCTGTTTCAAACGTTTCTGAACTGTTTCGTCCTTCCAAACATAAAGTGCCGATTTGGCACATTTAGCCAATCATAGAGTGACACGTGTCACTTACATGTAAAAAATCTAGGTGGCATTTTTTACATGTAAGTGACACGTGTCACTCTATGATTGGCTATAAGTGCCAAATCGGCAAAAATTAACGTCCGTTAGGGTTGAGGGACTAACTAGTTCAAAAATTAACGTTAGAGGGACCATTTGGTTTGATTTATGTTTGGAGGGACGAAACTGTTCAATAATGTTTGAAATAGGAACCAAACGGTTACTTTTACCATTGCAGGATTATACTTGAGAAAAAAAAAATCGAATCGAAATTGGTTTGGTCTGATTCCTCTCGAATAGAAAGAAAAATCCAATATATACATTTTTATTTTATTTTTGAATATCAAATTCAATATATAAAAAATAATAAAATAGTAGTATTTACATTGAATCTCATAATTTTCATTAAACACATTAAGTCTTACGTTACATCTCATCTTAGACAATCCAAATTCTTTATGAAAAAAAAACGTCCCAAATAATCCTGCGCTATTGCGCAGGCACTTCACTTGTTATATATGAAACTTTTTAAATTTTATGCTTTCAGGTTCATGCTGTTGAGAAACTCTTTCCAATTTCAATGAGGTTCTTCTCAGGCAGGTACTTCGATAGTCCCTAAAAATATATGTTTATATATGTGCATTAAAAATATGTGTTTATATATGTGGCTTAATATTTCATGCTCTTTGAAAGAATTTGTCTAAGTCAAAACTACTTTAAGTTTCCGTTCTGCATGCTTGTATGAAGTGCATCATACACTATGGTACGATCCAGGATATATTTGGCAGTCTAGTGGACAAACTTCCCTTTACCTGATATACTATACGAAAGTATTTTTATTATCTTCTCGATTCTTATTTGGTGTTGGCTTAAGAAATGAAATTTATGGGAAATATTCTTGGTGATGCATGTGATGCTTAAGACAAATGGAGGCTATGGTCATGATAATAACCAGACTTTCTGATGGAAAACGGTCCAACAATGAAATTTTTTACCTCAAGAAAGTATGATTTGTTACCAAAATATTAAAGGTGGGTACATAATTAATTTGGTTTTTCTTTTATTAAAAACTTCAACTTGATTCTTTTAATATAATTAATAAACAGGTGAAAGTATACATGGGATGAATGGCGCTTGGATTTCAGTCACTCACACTTCGGTACATACTCACCACCAGACTTCTAGACTGAGGTATGTTGAAAAAGACGAATTTTGTTTCGTAAATTGTTATTCAGATAATGCAAATGAATGAAATTTGTTTTTGGGTATGTATTGGTTCATGTGATTGGGGTGCCAGCTGATTGTGCAAGAAAAAAGACAAAAATAGTTATGGACAATTGGATTCATGTTTGGAGAGAGTTCAGTTTCCCATTACCCATACCGAAATTAGCTTTGCTTCTAATTGAAGTAGAGAATATGATGATTTCGGTGGAGAGAGTTCACATTCTCATTACTCATTTCAGTATTACCCGTTTGAAAAATAAAATATATTCCTTTTAATTAAAAATAAAAAAAAAATAACGAATTTTTATTATATATGATGAATTAATAAAAAATATAATATATATTATAATTTGATTAAAAATAATTTTTTTAACAATATGTCTTTTTAAATAAAAATTATTTAAAAAAAAGATATTTTTATTTTAATTAAAAATAAAAAAAATTAATGAATTTTATTACGAAGAATTGTTTAATAAAAAAATTAAAAAAATTAAAAAAATATATAATATATTATAATTTTATTAGGATTAATTTTTAAATAATAAATAAAAAATTGATTAAAAATAAAATTATTATAATAAAAACAAATAATTGGTAGAATTTTTATTAAAAATTATTATATTTTTATTGTATTTTGATTTTCTATTAAAATAAAAAGAATAATATCATCAACTTAAAATTATAACTTGAAATTTAATTAAATTTAAAATTTTAAAATACATGTATCAAATTATTATTATTTATCAATAAAACGCTTTATATCAAATTTGATTTGACAATAAAATTTATAATTAAATTTGAAATAAATTGAAAAATTGAAAAAGTCTGCGACTTGTCTATATAATATTCAATTTGGATTCTCGGTTGATCGATATCAAATTGGTTTGTTCACCTAAGATGAGCTCTTTTCATCATACTTGAATTAGAAAGCAGAATAAAAAGACCAACTAACAATTCTATTTTCCTTTTGTCTAGCAATCTAGCATGTATGCTCAATTAAGATACGAATATTACTAATTAGGATACATGGTGGCATTTACCATTCTGCATTTATTAATCGTAGACTCGGCCATGGACATCGTCAATTGCATCCATTTGTTTCTTGTTCCCTGATGAACTATAGCTTCTTCTTCTTTTTCCACTTGACATTTATTTTTTGCATCTATAGTAAAAAAAAAAAAAAAGGGAGCATTTGACATATCCTGAATATCTACTGCTATATTATGTCAGGTGTTTAAATCGTATATGGCTGGCAGCTTCCGTTCATCATCATATCCTGGCTACTAGCCTCAGGCCCCAAAGCTTTTCCTAATGGCATTTTCACTTCCATTTGGGCTCTCATTACTTTTACTGGCATACGAAAAGATGTTCGGAAAGAGTGAGTAGAAGACGCAGACGTAAGTCAAAGAGGAGGAGAAAACCTTTCGTAATGTAAGAGCCAAAAGATCATGGAGGGACAACAACAAAAGGAAAGACGAGATATCGATCATGGAAGGATGATAGTTCTGTGAATAAGGGAGAGCAAGAAGACACAAACAGTTTTGGGGGATGGGATGAATTGGTAGGTGGAACAAAATCCAAGCCCAGACCATCTCAGTCTCAGAACGATGAAAGGATCTCGAATGAGATCGGTAGACGAGATCGTAAGGGACAAAAATGAGACACCTTTACTGTTGATTTCTTTGTTCCCTTTCATGGGTTCTTTCTTGAAGTAAATAATCAGCTCGCTTATAATTAAACTCGATTAATATTATGTAGATTGAGACAGTCTTGGAATACCAACGTATTCTCTACTAGTGGAAAGATAAGTAAAGTAGAATTCTTTTTGCAAGCAAGCTTTTCTTAGGTTCCTTTATCGAGTGGGAGTCTTTCCTAACGAATCGAGAGTGTTCATTGGATTGCTCGCTTGTCAACCTAGCTTCGTCTAGAGCTTAATTGTAAATCATTTTCAAGTAAATAGGACAACCTGTAATTACATTGTCAATCGTTCTCTTATTTTCATCTTTGAGCGGTAAAAGTATTACCTAACAGTAAAAACATTCATATATACATTATATTTTTTTTCTTAACAAAGGATGTTCTTTTTCTAATATTTTGCTTTTTACGATGGAAGAAGAACATCTAAAGAATATTTACAAAAAATTGTTTGGCTACTAATAGAAGGAAGTACTAAATGTAATGGATTGGGAATTTCTTTTCTTCTCCAATTTAATTTCATCTACTTATTATTTAATTATATATATATTTCTACTAAAAGTTTAAAGGATTTAATGCTCAATTATTGATCGAGTTCTTGCAAAGTCTCATGTTTAAGATTCGATAGTTTTATCAAAATACCTCCAATATATTTTTTTATTGGTTTTGAAATGTGTAATCCTCTCCACATCCATCTCAATAATTATCTGGACAACAAGCCTTGCCTTTTAACAACGGATACAATTAATTCAATAAATCCTTTGGTGTTGCCAAGATATGATGATCTAGTGATGTTGTTTGTCTACGCATAGCTAAATTATATATATATATATATACATACTTTCTTGTTACTTTCCCTCATATTTTAAGATGTTACGTCACTCATCCTTGAAGATTTGTATTAATAAAGATGTTTATGAATTAAAATATTAACCGTCTACAAAGATATATGCAGTGAGGAAATCTTAAAAGATTACATAGAACACAAGTCTAATTAGTAGAGAATCTAGTTCCAATATTTTTTTTCGAGAATATCTAGTTCCAACTAAACATGGGATCACTAAGTGCAAATTATATATTCTGAAAAAAAGAAAAACAAAACAAAACTAAGTGCAAATTATACATAAAATAAAAGATAGTGCTGTGTCTATTAGCTTTTACAAAAGAATATGACGACAAAGATACTTAAACTCAAAAAGTGAAATCGTATTCGTAAAAGTAGTCCGTAGTCCTCGATCATATCCTTTAATCTTTTTGTGGTATCTTGCCTTTTCATTATAAAATACACGGAGACTTCAAAAAAATTAAAAACAAAGGGCAGAGCTACATAATTAATCAAATACTTTTAGGCTGCGTTTTTCTTTTTTTCTTTCTTTTTTTTCGTTTTGTCTGACTTTGATTCATTTTGACTCAAAATAAACTTTAACTCATATTATATTTTATTATCACTAGTCAGATGACCCATCTATTAGACGAGAGTAGTTTGCTCTTTCAAAATTATTTAATTTATAGATCAATAAAAAATCTTCTATTTTTTTCGATTAAACTTTTCTATCAAACATAATAAATTATGTGGATGGACAAATTTTAACATCGTATTGAAACTTATGATAATATCGGCACTAAAATTTTGTGCAAAGTACACGATTAATATGTCATGACAACATCCATAAGTTTGATATTAGGAATATTTTTCTTAATCAAGTCTGTTTTAATTAGGAATTATATGTTACTACCTTTGTATACAAATAGTTGACACTATCACTTTTTAGATTCATTATAAATTTGATGTATCTAGACAATAATGATGACTAAATACGGAGAGAGTACTTTATAATTATATTCCTCTTGTATTTTGGTCTCTATACAAACACTAAGTCAAAATTGCAAGTATTTGTGAGCTTCTAGGGTTTCTTACTTGAAGGGCAAGTAATAAAAACTTTGAAATCTAGTAACAAAATAGGATTAAAAGGTTAAAGATTTATATTAATCGATTAAATATATTTTTTCCTAAAATAAGATTCAATTTCATTGTGTACTACCAATACTCCAAAATAGATGAAGCCTTTTAATGTTTCCACAATGGTTGTCAATTACAATCATACTCGACATAATATACAATATAACGTAGCTGAATAAACTTACGCTCGTTCCCCTATGTATAAAGAATTCGAACCTTTTCCTCAATCCATCCAACTAAGACTTGTATCCTTCTTCAATCCTCTAACCTTTATGAATTTCTTAATCATTATATAATCCTCTGTCATGTATAGAGAAATATAAGTAAGAATTTAAAAATAAAAAACCATAATAAATAAAAATCAATGAGATAATTAAATTTATAACATAAATAATGATAAAAAAAACTTACTCCTAATCCTCACAAATAAAGTTAAATAATTTCATTATTTTGTTTGGCTTGACTATTTCCCTTATTTTTTCATTTTCCACGACATGTCCAATAATATCTGTATTTTTAAGAGATTTATACGATTATAAGAAAAACAAAGAAAACTAAATATAAAAATTAAAAAGTAAACTTACCAATCATAAACGATTCATTCTCCTTATTCAAAATTGAATCAAATCTCACAAAATTAAAAGAAAATTTTGAGATCCCTTCATCCAAATTTTTTTCAACTATAATACTTGTCAAACAGGTCAATTTATATTGATTTTTAGTAGCTTTAAATTTGTTGGTAGATGTAGTGACCAACAAATTTTGGAAGCTATTTACTTCCCCTTCACTTATTTGTTGTCTATATTTTGCAAGAAGAACCTTTTTAATTGTTGCTTGAATGCGGCCATGCTACACACACAATAAAAAATATAGAAAAGACAAATTTGTTAGATAAAGAAAAAAAATATTCAAAGAATTCTACATCATAGATATTCTAAGGATAAAAAAAATCTTTTCATTGAGCAAAATCATCTCTATACATCCGTCTGCTATACGGTTATAGAAACTTGGCACAATCCAAAGATTCAAAACGCGAGACTTAATCTTCCAATCAATACGTCCGGGACAAACATCATCGATTAGAGAATATTTTGACGCCATTCCAATAAAGCGATATATAATCAAAAGATCAAGATAAAAATATGAATTTTAAAAAAGAAAATAAACTAACTTAAAGAACAACAAAAAAGTACTCAATAATTAATTAAGTAACTAGTAGTTGTTAGCTTTTCGGTCAAGTATATTAATACTTGATGTTCTTACGGATTCTTTACAAAAATCACGACGAATGCATATTGAACTGTGATTAAGTTGCTAATTACAATAATATTTCGACTTATTTGGGAGCATGAAGGATAGACACATGTATCGTGGCTTGCTGGCATCAAAATAAAATCCCCTGACATTGTTCTTATAAAACAATAAATTAAGATATATATTAATCTCGTTTGAAAAAAAAAACTTACCAAAGGAAGAGAAATTTTTGCTTATATTAAAATTGTACGGAAAACTTTTGTTTGTACCGGTGTAAAGTTAATATGGTGTATATAGCTATATATACTCGTGATGCAAAGAGAAAAGAGAATAAAAATCTCATATGATTAGAAATAAGTAATTGGTAGAATTTATTAGGAATCATTATGTTATTATTGTGTTTTGACTTAAAATTATAATTTGATTCCTAATTAAACTCAAAATTCTTAAATATATGTATCAAATTACTATTCGTTAATTAAATGCCATGTGTGGGATGATGGTTTGACAATAAAATTTGCAATTGAATTTGCAATTTAAACAAATTTGAAATTGAAAAAGTCTCGCAATTGTATATAAGATTATAATTTTTAATAATATTTTAATATATATTTAACCACACATCAATCATCCACTACCTACCTACACTATACTTTTTTATATTATTATAATATATATATTTAACCATATATCAACTATCCACTAACTCATCCCATCATCCAAAATCATAATCAAATATAATCAAATCATGACAAGTCGAACAAAAACGGAAAAAGAACGCCCCCTTAGTTGCTTTGATCCAGCTTGCTGTTGAATCAATATCACACCATGAAAATCATTTTATTGCTTATTTGTGTTATATATTAGGATTTTAATTCCGTCGTTGCGGTAGGTTGACAACCAACATAAAAATATACGAAAACTTCATGATATGAATTTTATAAATTATTTCTTGCGGCGTAGCCTCAAAAGCAAGCGTTGTATCAGATTTTGGGTGCTTGGGTACATCGATGAATAATCAAGGGCCAGGAGCGCACCCTTCAACAAGCGACATGCCATATCGTCGCATATATAATATTAAATGAGTAAGGGTTCTCAAACACTGTGTGACGTATGTGGGTAAAGAATTTAGTTTTCATCACTTACTACAGATAGTGGGGTAGAGTGTAGACATATAGATAGGAATAAAGGGCGTATGCATGAGGTTCCAAAAAAATAGATGGAGCTTATAGCTAGGACGTTGTAATTAGATAGTTGGAATATAGATATTTTTACATGGAAGTTGCTAGAAATAATTGGGTAATGGAGAGAAAAAAAAGTAAACAGCTTTTTGTCTAGAGACAAAATAGGTTGGACAAAAATTAGACACTATAAAAAGAAAAAAGGAAATATTCAAAATTATCCGTCAAAGAAAAATGAGCAATAAAAATATAAATGAGATAAAATATATAAAGGATGAAGAGAACATGGCGTTGGCATGCGATATAGATATCAATTGGAGACAAAAAAATTATCTTTGAAAAACTACTTAAGGGAGTATAAGGGGATCAAATAGATAAACCTCTTAGAGAGGAAGATAGAATGATTTGTTATATGAGGATGATCTATTTTTGTAAAGTAAGTGAAGCTATAAGAAATGAGAAAATATGTAGTCGAGATAATATCCTATTGAGGTGTGAAAGTATCTTAAAGATAAATGTGTTACTTGATTATTAATACTATTTAACCAGATAATAGTCTCATATGAGATGTCAGATGGTTAGAGAAAAAATAAATTAATCATTATTTTCAAAACTAAGGGAAACATTTAAGATTGTACTAACTATCAAGATATCAAGCTATTAGTCACACTATAAAATTATTAGACCATATCATTTAGCATAGAATGAGAGCTACTACTACGATATTTGAGAATCAATCTGTCTTCATGTGCGGACGATCAACTATGGTGGCGATATTTCTTATCTAGAGCTTGAGATAGAAGTATAGAAGCAATAAAAAAATACTTACATATAGTGTTCATCTATCCAAACGAGGTATATGATAGAGTCTCTAGAAATGTTATTTGGTGCCCGTTGGTCAGATAAATGGTAGAGTAGAGACATGATTTTCATATCACCATAAGTGTATATTAAGGCTCAATTCTAAATCCATATGTTTTCATTTTAATGATGGATATATTGACTCCCACACATTCATGATGACATGTCATGATGTATGTTATCTACAAATGATGTCATCTTGATTGACGATAGTAGAGAAGGAGTAAATGAGAAGTCGGAATAGTGGAGGGAGTCGTTAGAGTCGAAATGTTTTAGGTTGACTAGCAGTAAGACGTAATATATGCACTGCAACTTTTGTGGGCAAGGGAAAAGTTAGACTAGTACAATCTAGTTGGGAGGATTGGATGTAGCGAGATGCTAGAGGTTTCGATATTTATGGTATATTCTACAACAAGATGAAGATTGGCATGGAACTCCCCATCATATTCAAGTAGGATGGACAAAATGGAGAAGAGCAACATATATCTTGTATGATAGATTTATGTCGAGTCAACTAAAAGAAAATTTCTATAGAAGAACAATGAGACCAACTATTCTAAATAGGAGCAAATATTGGCCGATAAAAAAACAACACGAACACAAGATTAAGGCTGCAGAGATGCAGATATGGAGATGGACGAGTGGACTCACTCTAAGAGATAAGGTGTGAAACGAAATTATAATGACCAATTTAAAAGTTGTACATATAGATGAGAAGATAATGGATGGTAGATTTAGGTGGTTTGGACATGTGATAGAGAAGCCTCAATTAAAAAATGTGAGGATATATATATATATATATGTGAATAGAGAGGAGATGATAGGAAGACCTATAATCACTTGGGACAGGGTTGTTGGATATTAAACATTAAATAGCTTATAAAATATGGTAGTTTTTTTTATTATATTATAATTATGCGGACTGCACGAGTCGAACTCAAACTTTTCGAATGAAAGAAGGGATGCTCGTCAATTGGACCACATCTTGGTGTGCGAAAAGATGATAGTTAAGAGAGGAAAATAGCGACACAATATTCACGTAGATGGATTTTTATAGTTAGTTACATATGGATAAAAAAACTATTTTTAAATTATATTATTCCTTTATATTAGGGAGAGAAAAATAATTTCTACATTATATTGTTTTTTTATATAGGTTATATTATTGTATACTTAGATAACATGATTTTATTTTATTATTTCTGTGTAATGTATATCATATATAATATTATTGGACTTAAAAATATGATGCTTTATATAGTCAATTTTATTTGATAGAATTGAGGATAGTTATTGTTGATCGTAATATTAAGAATTCGATTGATGCATAATGAAAAGAGATAAAAGAAAAAAAAAAAGTGACGAAGATTCAATCTTAATTGTTTGGAAAATAACTCGATATGCAGAAAAAAAAAAAAAACTTACTATTTGCTATTTATATTGATTGTTATGTTATGAGATTATTAAATAATCCTACAGATATATAGAAAACTCGTTCTAAAATATTATACTTTATTATACTCTTAACTTTTAAAGTTTTGAAAGTACTATTTCTAAAAACGTTTTTGTATTTTTATATATGAAAATTTATAAGTTTGCAATTTATTCATGCATTTGCAACATTTCTGCATGAAGAAGTTTTGATGTTCACATATTTATCTTTGTAAGTGTAGGAGTCCAAAGATGATATCATTAAACTATATTTATATTTATAAAGGTATAATTATATAAATTGCGTGGGTACACGCGTTTAAGTACGTAGTTGTTTTGAAAACTTTAACTTTTATCCAATGAGTATTGTTTACGATCAAAGATTGTTTGCCGATTCTAACAATCCTATATCAACAAACAATTAATCAAAACGCACATAAGCGTTAATACAATAACGTGCATAAAGGCACAACTCAATTATAATTAGATTAAAGATGTTAGAAATAGCAAGGAACAAAATCAGTTTTGATATTATTGTTCCATGATCTAACCCCCACTTTGAACAATTGATCACTTCAACATGAGTACTCGCGATCTAGAAGTTTATAATCATATTGTGACATCTTATCTAAGAATGAATATCGGTTCATTTATCAGGGGCACAAATCTTTCGATGAAACATAACATCATGTCTAAGCATGAGTCCTCGATTTGTGATATTTTTCTACGTTGATTTGTGGCCTTTTTTTTTTATTTGAGTCAAGTCTCTCTCTGGATTGAAGTTTTTAAAGTATAGTAAAGTAATGGAAATTAAAGTAAAATAAAATGAAGGAGAATACTCCAAACCGGAAGTTTTAAAAATCTGTTTTCAACCCACACATTGCTTTACCATGAGTTTTCTTTTCAGATGACCAATTTAATTAACTCTACTCAATCATGCCCCTTAAAAACTTCGATCTAAACAAATGCGCGGCTGTCCAGATTCTTACAATGTGGTTTGATGTTATTCCAATATATTAAATATATAATTATGTTTAATCATGTAAGTCTATAATCAGTACTCTATCAAAGCCTTTACATTCAAAAATAAATAAATTATCTTATGATTTAAATATCTAGAAAGAACTGTGAGAGAGCATAGTGCCAAATGTTATCCCTAGCTTTATATTTAAAAAATGTCATCACTTGCTAGAAACAACAGAATGAAAGCACTACGTGTTATGAATTTTGATTAATTAATGAGCTATAGTACAAGACGCGTCGACACTTTGACCAAACTTTTATTTATAAAAATAGAGGAAAGGTAATTAAAGACAAATTACAATATCCGCATATATAATATGGATTTGATTTCTCACGCTCACGCCTTCTTCATCAATCCAAAGCTCCCCATTTAGGAGCTTTCTCAGATGACAAGTACCACTAAATTACAACATTAATTTATTTATTAAATAACCAGAGTACCATGTATGTAAATTATTGAACGATCGATATTCTTTTTTTGTTCAACAAATTAAGTAAACTACCGTGCAGAATTAGATATCTTTAATGAAGTGCTCCTAATAATTAATAAAACCATATCGTAATATATCTAAATTCAACTAAACTCACTATCTTCTTGAAAGTAAAGGAGATACCGGATTACTTCGTTCAATGCTAGCTTTCGAGATGTAACCCTAAACGTTATTATAATTAAGTTGAAACTTAACAAAAGGGAGCAAGTAGATTGTTGTGCATACTCGCTTTGGTTGAATTATAAGTATGTGGTGTAGTGTTTGCCGCCAAACCGAAACCATGGACATCCTCCAAGTTCCACAGTCCATCCCAAATTATGTCGTCTTGACTATTAGTCAAATCACCATTGTTGAAGAAGAAACTCATGTGTTCCTGATCAGATGTATTATTAATGTTGTAATTAGTACTACTGGTCGTAGCCGCTGTAATTTCCGGCCTGATCATTTGGGGAAGATATGGTGTGATCACTTTTTGATGATCATTTTCGTCGAGTAAAGTCGACATTATCTTTTTCATGTTGAATTGGTTCATTTGATGTTGTTGTTGATGACGAAATTGTTGTCTCTTAATGAAACGACGACTTTTGTCGGAATTGTTCGGTGCGAGCTTTGATTTTTTCTTGAAATGGGTTCGCCAGTAATTCTTAATCTCATTGTCTGTTCTTCCTGGCAAACTCCTTGCAATTGTTGACCACCTGAAGAAATAATAAATTTGAATCCGAATATATATATTAATTTAATTAATTAGACATGTTAATAAGAAGATGATATATATATATGATATATTCTGTCCTTAATTAACTGTTACATTTTTTATGTAAAATATATGGGAAATGTGACATTTAGTTAGAGACGGAATTAGTAGTAATTACCTGTTTCCCCATCTAGCATGTAAATCAAGAATTACACTTTCTTCATGTGGTGTAATCTGACCCCTTTTAAGATCTGGCCTTAGATAATTTACCCATCTCAATCGGCAACTTTTGCCATTTCTCTTCAATCCTGATGAAAATAAATGAAGTTAATTGTCTATTTTGAGAGGGGAAGGAAGTAGTATTAAATAAATAAATAATTACAAAGTTAATAATTTAATTACCAGCAAGTCTAGCAACAGAGTTCCATCGACCTTCACCGTGAAGCCTAACGTATTCGATAAGAAGACGATCTTCATCGGCAGTCCAAGGGCCTTTCCTCCATCCTTCTTCGACCAGACCCCAACCAGCCATGTTCATTACTCCCCAAGAAGAAGACATCTTTCTTTCTAAAAAAATAGTATATATTTATGACAGCAGAGAAGGAAAAGAAAAGGGCTTATAATTATGCTTTGTCTTTAAAAAGTTTGCTTGTCTTCAAAATTCTATGCCGCATTTGTTTTGATTGTTTTGTTTGCGTATTTATACCCAATAACTAAGCCATGTCTGTCATTTTCAAAGCTAGCATGTCTATCCTTTTTTTATCCTTCTCTAATTATATTTTTTTATATCACCAAAAAAATAAAATTATTACTACATATATATTAAGTTGTTCATTTACTATTTAGAAAATACTTGCATATCAAGAATTTTTTCATAGAGCGAAATTAAATAGGTAAAGTGAGACCATTATCATATCTTTAATTAATTTTTCAAAAAAGAAAAAAAAACAAAAAAAAAAACAAAGAGAATTTATTTTTTTTAAAGAAAGAGACAATTCATATATTCGAATTGGCATACGTGAAATACTATTTTCGTATGAGAAATAATACTATTAACTCCAGGTAGAAATATTTGTCACTTTTTTATATAAATTATTATTTGAATAGACGGTAATTTTTCGCGCATACCAATATCATCAATTTCAATATATAAATAATATTTATTTTATAATTTTATCGTTTCTCTTTCCCTATTAAATTATTAATTATATATGGAAAAAGAGTGACTGGAGGAATAAAAAGGTAAAAAAATGTATTGATATTCTAAAAACATAATCTATTTAAAGACAAAAAATATACATAAAAACATCATCTATTTATATACGGAAAGAATATTATATAAAAAAAATAATATAAAAAATATGACAGATATTTTCAGACGGAAAGAATAGTAATTAAGTTGTTCGCGGGTCTGTAAAATCATTATTATGATTGATGATTATATACATCATCATGAATTATTGAATGATATCCTTCATTTACTAAAATCATCGCATCTTGATATGAACCTAAAACAATGTATTTACTACTTAAAAAACGAGGCCTGATTTTTATCAAAAGATTGTCAACAAATTGAACAAAAGCCAAAAAAATGATAATAATAATCTCAATTTAATTTATATTTACTTTATTTCAATGAAAGTTGTGGATAACGCTATCATTTCATAAGATTTTGTTCACTTTGTTTACAAAATCTTTTGTCCAAAAATCAGTTGCTAAAAGAACCTAGCTAGCTACTTAATTGTTTCCTAATGAGATCTTAACATATATAATCATCCTTTTTGTTTGAGGAATCATATATATACACATCCAATTATCCATCGTCGAATTATTTCTTTACAAGTCTCGAAAGTAAAATCCATTGACCATATTTTAGGATTCTGTCAAACATATAGAAATTAACATTTGAGTTAGTATTATTGTATTTCAAACTACAAGTCCCTCACGAAACAAAACACTCTCACGACTGACTAAAAACCTTAGGCGCCGCCCTCTTGCCATGCTGTCGTTCGGACGTTTCTTCTGTGGTTTTATGCTCCTCTCGTATTGCTCTATCCAATTTTAGCCTCCTTTTCTTGTATTTTTTCCTCTTCTCGACATGGATTTCGGTCAATTCTCGAACTAACGACTTTGGTAGAGGGCTTTGGCAGCGTCACCCACTCTTGTTAGGGACGATTTTGGTTGTTTCCATAGCCTGTGGATCCGAATATATTATAAGAAAAGTCAGGTGATGGTGACACAAACGGGATCGTAATAAGTCCCTCGCCTCAATCAATTGCTCTAAAATCTCATCATAATCTCTTATTTCCCTTGGCTCGAGGGTCCGTCGGCATGGCTAGTGCTCTTACATTGGTTTTGTTTCTCTTTTTCATGGCTGACCTCTTGATTTTAAGGTTTGAAGATGATAGTGAGATTAATAGCTTAGTTGTTTATGGACGAGGTTTGTTAATTGCTTTCTTAGTTGTGGCATTCAGACAATAATCACAAGCTTACGGCTTGTTTTGTTGCAAACTCTTGCTATTTCTTTGGGTATTGCGATTTTTATGTAGCTTTTGATTATCAGATATGGCTCAGTGTTGAAGATCTATCCTCAAATTCTTTTTCAGGTTGTACTTCTATCTTGTTGCAACAATCAGGCATTTTCCTTCAAGTAAGACTTTCTCCTGATCGGAAATCGAGTTTAGCTTTACTCTCTCGGAGTAGCAACATCCAATCAAAAGTAAATACAAGATGGGATAATGGGAGGTGGGTTCAATTTTGCCTAAGTTGCAGCATTATCAGGGCCATTTGTGGCACCAATGACATGGTTCACATATCATGATGGTTCCTTGAATCACATGATGCTAAGTTCTATGAATCAAGCTTTAAAAATATTTCCAGCTGCAAATTTATCCAAACGAGATGCAGGCACACAATTATCCACAATCTTAATTTTATCTCGAAATTTACTTATTATATTGATTATTTAATTAGATGGTCAATATATCTAATTATTATTTCGCAACGTAATTATAATTTCATCTATCCATTTTGATTATCAATGAAATTATAATTTATCTCAAAATTATTATATTTCATTTAATATATAATCATATATAGATTATAAAATTTCTTAATTCCTACTGCACAAGTGTACATGAATCCAACATTTTTGTTTAGGCATTGGGTGACATGTTGCATGTCGTAACTAGGATTACTCAGGAGATCTAGAGAGAACCCAACACGTGGACAAATAATTTTTTTACATTTTATTTTTATTTTTATTATGATACGTAGTAACGTGATACATAACTAGGCAACGTGAAAATACTGAGAGAAATAAAAAGCTCACGAGTATTTAACATAATCTAAAATATAAAATATATTACTCCTTTCTTCCCTCTTTATATTAATAAATAAAAAATATAATCATTTTAATTATTAAAATACCTTTATAAATTATGATTGTTCCATGTTTTATCTTTGGCTTAATTGTAAGGTATAACTAAAAGTTTTCTAAAATTATTCTTTAAAATTTGAATATTAATTATTATTAGTAATACTATAAAATTAAATTTGTGTATATGGACGGATGGTATATAATATTATAAAGTACCAATGAGTGGATTTATTTACAAAACATAAAAAATTACCATATCGCCAATGAATAGAATCCAAGTGTTGATGATATATCTCGATTTGGTAGCTTCCATAGAAGAATGATGATCTGTTTGCAATTTCTTAATAAAACAAAATTATTTTGGATGCCACTTTAGGCAATAGTCTTCGAGGCATAGCATGACTGATAGTCTTCATTAAAAATACACTATACTGCATAGACGTCAACCGTGGACAGGTGTCGACTTAAGCCCACAATTTGTTTATTTAATGGCTACTCTGGCGAGTCTAGGCTTAGAATATCCACATTAATGCTGCTATTTTTAAGAGCGTGAATTTTTTTTCTTTCTATTTGATTGTGACATAAGAAATTTTAATTGTAAGATACTTTTCATTCCAATGATATTTTTTAGTTTTATTTTTAATACTCTCCACAATTAAATATCACATTATTTATATAAAATTTATAAAGAATGGTGGTAGTAATTAATATGATCTCATATCATAAAAATTAATAAAAGATAAAATATTATCATATATACATGGATTTTTTCTCTTTGAAGTTTATATACAGGGATTTAGAGAAGAAGAAAGAGAAAATGTCATTAAAAAAGTATAGAGATTATACAATATCTTTTGTGTTAGTCTCAATAATAAATTGGAATTCAAGTTTCAATTTTAGTGTTTATGTGGTGTTTTACGTGGCATTAATAATTAAAAAAAAATTTCTCCCTCATTTTAAGACTCATATTTTCACTTTTGACCAATAAAAAATAAGATCACATTTATAAATATCAATCATCATTTTTAATGTAATATTATAATAAAAATTGAGACTTTATTTTTGAGATTATGCAATGGAATAAATAGTCCCAAATTTTTATAAATTCTATTTTTTTTCTCTCACTGTGTAGGTATTGTTAATGTGGTCGAAATCGAGACTCAAGATCGGGACCAACAGTGCGGATGCTCTAAAGATCGACCGAGCAATCTACAAAAGTTAGAATAACACCTAAATTTATTCCAATATATATTTGTTGCTATCTTTTCTGGCATAGATAAAATTAAAGACTGCATTGGAGATGATCTCAGTACTTCAGCGTTGATGCATGCATTTTGATGATGTATTAATATATGCAGGTTAATTAATTACAAATGCAAAATTACAATCAACTAGATAAAATAGTAGATAAAAGCCTCACATGAATTGAATTGTTTGATTGGATTATGACGAATTTGTGTTTTTTTTTTTTTTTTGATGGTAGACTAGGAAATATTATTAAATCAAAGAGTCCAAAAGGACTAAATCTTTTATAGTAGCTGGTAGAGAGATATGCATAAAGCGCTTAAAAGGCAATTGGAAATCTAAATGTGCAATGCTGCCTGCAACTTTGTGGCATATCTTTTAACAAAGCTAAAAATACATGAATGAAAAAGAAGAAGCAACATCTTTGAGTTCATCAATGAGAATGCCACAGCTCATCAGACTTTTCCCAGGTTTTTGCAGCTCATTAATCAACTGCAGGCAGTCTCCTTCTATTTGTACTTGCTGCAATCCCAATCTTTTTGCCACAAGTAATGCCGACTTTGCTGCACAAGTTTCCGCATGAAAAGCGTCTTCAATATGCTCCAACCTTTCCCATTCAGCTTTCAAGACACACCCCAACCTATTATGAGCCACCACTCCAAAACAATTTGTATGGGCACCAGAGATAAAGGATGCATCAAAATTAATCTTGACTAAATCCAATTTTGGAGGTTTTCCATTTATCAGTAACAAGACAATGAGATTGTGATGGCTGTACTGAGATAAGATCCAACCAATGCAGATTATCTTTCCACTTCAGAATGCCTATGTTACTTGATGCAGGTTGTTCACACACAAATTCGAAGACAACTTTATTTTTATTCATCCAAATCCAAAAAGCAGCTATTATGAACAAAAGCAGTCTATCATCTTGAAGATTAGCAAACACATTATTTAGCCAGCCAAAAACATTACTAGATAAATCAACAGCAACTTCATTCATGTGCAGCAAAGATCAAAGTCGACGAGACCACATGCAATCTCTAAACAAATGCAAGATAGATTCATCTCTCAAGCCACGAACTGAACAAACAAGATGAATGTAAGTCATACCTCGATGTCGTAGGTTATCTATGGTTGCTAAGACACCTTTACAAAGTTTCCAGCATAATGTTTTGATGTTTGGAGGTAACTTAACATTCCAAAGCTTGTTATATTTTTCTCTGTGCTCTTTAATTGTTATATTTTACTTTAGTGTACTTACTTATTGTTTCGAGTATGTAGAATGAGTTTTTTTGCAAAATAATCGCAATGTGAGGGCAACAATATTGTTGCGATAAAAGTATTTTCATTAATATAAAATTCCTCTGGGTGACAAACCTTATGTCACAGCAATATGATATTTTTTAGACACGTACTTCTTTGAGCAAATATATATTCCATTAATTAATATATAAAAATACATTTTTAGTGTATTAACTCTTATAAGCCAGCTTTTTTTATAAATACAAGTATAGTGTTTGTGTGTGAGAGATCGACCCATTTAAGCTTATGAAACAGTCGAGGAAAATTTGAGAATTCTCTTGCCTAGTCCCTCCTCCGTAACTTCCACTATTCTCTTTTAAATGTATTAAATTAAATATTGACATCTTTACACCGGCCGATGACCACCGCTTGCATTTGAGTTCTCTAATTGTATTTGCTCCATTCAATCTCATTTCAGTGACTCAAAGAGGTATACTTGATGATCCTTAAGCGATATTGAGTTTTCTTTGATGTATCTAAATTTGCGGATCTATATAATGGTGAAAAAATATGAAATTACTAGAAGATACTATTTTTCTATTAGATGATATTTTGACCTTTTATATATATATATATATATCAATATCATTAATTTCAATACATAAATTATCTTTATTTTTATAATTTTATTTTTTTCATTTTCTATTAAAATATTAATTGTATGTGTATAAAATTAGTGGAGAGATAAAAATAAAAAAAATACATTAATATTCTTAAAACGTCAACTATTTAAAGATAAAAAAAAACTCCAAAAACATTATTTATTTATAGACGGAGGGAGTATATCATTAACAAATATTCATCACTTTTAATTGACTGCCAATTAATCTTACTAGTGGGATGCCCTGTTAGACAAAAATGACAAATTACATGATCAATGATAGTTTGACCACGCTGTAGGCGAATCCGTATGACGGAATAAATTGAAACTAAGTCTTATAGTTTATCTATACTACATAGTTGAGTATTGAATCGTTTATTTGACATTTTGTGTCAAGAATGAATGAGAAATGGTAGTGCTAAAGTGTGTTGTAGAGGAAATCTACAAGGTTCCACGCGCGCCACCACCAAGCACGCACGATCGGACTGGTTCGAGTTGGATTTGGATTTGGATTTGTCAATTGATCCGCTTCGCAGATCATATCGGTTCGTTTCTTTTTGGAATGAAGCCGGTTTGATCTTATATCCATTTAATTAGTGAGATTTTATTTCCTAATTAGTGTTCCGTGAATAGTGGAATTCGTCCACTATTTTAACACGGTTTGACTTTCGAAATTAGTGGGATTCTATCTCCTAATTTGAACGGATTTTTTCTCCCCTTTGATTGGAATTTTAAATGCGCAAGATTTGGAAAAGGATCACGATCAGATCATTTCTGATTTGAGTGTCCGTCATTAAGCGTGTCATAATGTTAGAATATTGACTTCCACTCCGGTCGATCTTTTCCTATTCCAACCAAATCCTAAGCCTAGAAATAGCTTGCTAGTCTGTGGGTTTATACACACTGAAAAACACTCAGAAAACCCTTCTAGCAAATAGGTCGGCTTACAACCCACCGTCTTTCTGTCTTCTTTCTCTAGTGTCGTCGGAGAGTTTAGCTAGCGTAAGTCTCGCCCGAACTCTATATATATTGTACTTATTGTTGTGTTCTTGTGGTTGTATCATGGGAAGCTCTACGCCATTGTAACCGAAGTACAGTACGGGACGTAATACGCTTTAAGGAAAGCGATCTGATCGTACCTCCACTATTTGCATCCTCTTTCCCTTAAATCGTTATTTGTTTGTTTTAATCTTTCATATATGTGTTGCTTTGTTTATTCATATTTCAAATCATATGATTATGTTCTTTCGATTATAATATTTAGCAAATTATTCAGTAATCATCTGTCTCTTGTCGATTTATTTATCGAATTTCTGTACAATTTATTCCAACAGCCCGTGGCAACTGCGAAGGGAAAATAGTTTATGGGCTCTTACTGTTTAGGTTTGAGTTCGAAGTTGGATTGTGAATTTTTCGTTTGTTTTGTTGTCAAATGAAATGCGTGATTGTTATAGTCGAGACGCGTTTTTGAACGGCGTCGGGTATACTGATTTTGTTTCCAATTGATATAATGTGATTGATTATACCACGTATTTTACTACACACCTAACATGACTAAAATTGTGAAGATGATTATCCATGTAGGAAAAATAAAGTTTATCAAGGTTCGTGGAACCTGAGGACGCAGTTTATCGGGCTTCTCGGTGGGAACAAATTAAGCACAAACTGGTAGTATATATTGCATATCTAATTGATGAAATTATTAAGCATATGGGACATGAGAACATAGTTTATTGGGCTTCTCGATAGGTAAAAATTAAACTGGAAGTGATAGTTTATATCGTACAACTAACTGGTAGTATTATTAAACAAAGTGTGATTTACAAATAACTGATAATAATTGTGCATTTTTACTTGATTGATAATGAAATGCAAAAGAAATTATAAACAGAAATTATAATTCACAAATATTCATATTTGCGAGTCTAATCAGTGAAAGCAGGAACCATGAGAGTACGCCCTTTTATTTCTACTTGTAACAATATCTGAAAAGGGATATATACATAAGGATGCACCACTAAACCATAACTAAAATGTTGGTTCATGTCGTGTTATTTACATATCTTGTATAGTATGTTGTTTCTCTTTGGCGTGACAGGTTACTTCTTGTTATCTATCTTGATGTCAAATTTTGTGTTCTTGCCCCCTGCATTAAACGTAAATGCATCAATCCACATTTATAAGAAATCAAGATCATTTATGTTCGAGCCTAACCTTGTGGTTCGTCCTTGTCGATGGATATTAGATTGACATATTGACTCTACTTACCCAAGTTAATTTTATTTACGAACATGAACTCCAATTGTAAGGACAATACATATGCAATATAATTGATACATTACTACCTTTCCTCCGATGTTCGAGAGTAGCGGCTGTTCACCCATCATGTACGTTGATTCAATTCTGATCTGTAATGGCACTGTAAAAACAGTAAAATTACATGCACTTACTTAAAGTGTACATTTCTAACCAATAATGATGTTTGTGACCATCATGGAAAGCTGCAGTAGAGATGGGATGTACCTTTCGGTTGGTTCATGTTACAATATTTGACTCTCCATTCTTGATTGTTTTTGATGTTGATACGTTGTTTTCAGCTGGCTCGGTGGTAAAAACGGGAAATTCGAACCTCCGATCTTATGTTTGGACTCATATTTGTTTTATTTTTCTGACGACTTCCTTCATCATCATTATCAGAAGTGTTCATGATTCAGTAAACTTTCGATATGACCAACATCGCACTCATACACGGAAGAGTTAACTATATTGAGAGGATAAAAACATTACCTTTTGTGGATACGTTCAGCGCCATTCTTGTCTTCCCCAAAATCTATCGACTTTCCTTCCCTGTAGCATAATATTGATTCAGGTCAAAGAGCAATTTTAATAAATACACGAATAAATGAGAACTACTTGCCTATGTGTATGCAATGGTAGTCGGATGGAGTCAGCATCTACATCGTTAGGCACTTTTGTCAGCCTGAACACATAGAAACTCAAAACCTTCAGCTTGCTAATACAATACCAATATCAACAATAATAGTGGTTCGATTATTTTCTAGGAATTTTCATTGTTCTAAGAAGAGTTAATGTTTATCGCTTGCATTAACTTTAACGTGCATAACCTTACTTCATATTAACATGCACATGAGAAGAGAGTATAAAATTTCTAGGTACGAAGTACCTCCACGATCAAAATATATTACCCTCGAAGAAGGAATCAGGAAAATAGTGTAACAATTCTTCATCTGTAAAGCAGAAGTTGATACTTTTGGATCTGTAACCTGGCCATGATCTTCAATTTCGGTGGCCATGTTTGTTTGGTCATTAGTCCGAAATTCTATGTCCCTGTGTTTATTAAGAATGAGTATATGTAAAACAAAATTTAAAGGACTTTTACATACAACCAACACGATCCTTTCCTATCTGCATCAGTGGTATGAACAATTTTTAAAATGTGACAACTAATTAAAATAAGGGATTATGTCTTGATAGGTCCCTAAAGTTTGATTAGGTTAACCATCAGGTCCCTTAATTTCATTTACTAATCATTAGATTCCTGATTTTTTTTAAAACATAACCATTAGGACCCTGACGTCAAGTCTCTCTTAAAAGCGATGATGTGGCTAATGACATGACAGACAACTACTAAACGGTGGGATACTTTCGTCCACGTAGATGTCCGGTCAATAAATTTGAACCGATTAGATTACAAACTGATTAAACTAAAACCAACCGATTTTAATTAAATCGGTTCAAACTAAAGAATATATAAATGGTAAAAACTAGTAATTAATAATAATTCATATATAGTTATTTCAAAATTAATAATATATATTACTAATCTAAACTATGCCGTTTCATTTCATTATTCCTAATAAATACTCACATTAATCTTCTTTCCAAACTCCTTCCGCTGCTCATTTCTACCACCACTAATGCCTACATTCTTATTGACTCGAGCAGTTAATCCATATTGGGCCTTGAATTTCAAAGAAGAGAATCCCTAACTTTCTTTACAATGAAATGACCTTTAGGACCATGCCCATCAAAATTGGACCAATTTTTTTCTTCTTCTCACAAATGTAAAGTATGCCGTTACAGAGACGGCATGGAAAAAATAAAGAACTAGAGATGGTAATGAGATCCCATCACGAGTTGAGAAAATTTCGATCACTAAACCATCGACGACCTTTCGACGCAAGTCTTCGGCAATTACGTTGTTCGGTTCACATCACATGAGTCTTTCATGAATGTCCAATTCCTTGAAATTAACACACTATAAATTCACTTCTACTTACTTCAGTATCATACACTCTGCGAGCTTGGTTAATTGGAGCTTCAGGTAATCGACAATGGGGTTTGCTGACGTCAAGATGGATGAACAGAGGCGTTACTTATATTCGAAATACAATAAAACGCAGAAACCTGATTCTGATACAGTTCATCGATTTCAGATCAGGATCAAATCATGGACATTGAATTGTTTCGAGCTGCTTCGAAAGGCGACGTAAGCGACTTACTATTGCCCTTGATAAACTGTCAATGGATCAAATTTAATTGGAGATGCCATTTTCAATACATCAACTCCTCTACATAATACATTGCTCCATGTAGCTGCTGAGCTTGGTCATGACGAAATTGTTAGATGATAGCCGATCACTAAACCATTAAAATGAGAAAATTCAATATTTTAAACTTAGATTTAGAATAATCTAAGGATACCATTAAAATTCCGACACCATCATTAGTAAGGGCTCGATGAGAATAATCCGGATATCTAAAATTTAGGCTGGAATCTGAGCGACATGAACAAGGAGGGGGAGAGATAACGGAAGATTATTTGATTGTGGAATGGGTCCCACACTCTTTAGTTTGAACCGGTTTAATGAAAATCGGTTGAGTTTAAGTTTAATCAATTTGTTATCTAATCACTTCAAATTTATTGACTGGACATCTATATGGACAAAATTACCCCACCGTTTAGTAGTTGTTTGCCATGTCATCAGCCACATCATCGTTTTTAACGTAGACTTGACGTCAGGGATCCGATTGTTATGTTTTAAACAAATTTAAGGATCTGGTGGTTAGTAAGTGAAGTTAAGGGATCTGATAATTAACCTAACCAAAATTTAGAGACCTATCAAGGTATAATCCCTTAAAATAATTACCAAAAGCATTGATTATGCCAAAAATGCAAACCTTGAAGGCAGTACTTCAGAGTAAGGAGTCGTCAATGTTATTGATGTTGACATTCACACTCATATCAGTAGCAAGCGAATCAGTAGAATACCGGTCTCCATTTGTTCCAATTTCTTAACGACAAAACTTTTATTGTATTTGGGACCTGAAGTTTATTGATAGAAACAAAAATACTCCTTTCATTTTTGCTGCCTTATAAAAGGAGGAATTTTGGAATTGTTTGATGATTTTCTAATCTCATGCGCTTCTTGACCAAAAACTTGTGTCGAGATATTTTCCAAAAGTGTGAAGTTAAGAATGTCAACCCCATCTGTCACTTTAAGCACAACTTTAAGTCTGTCAAACAATTCGTGATTAGAAGGATGCATATTAAAGAATTTCAATAAAGAATAATGTTCTGTTTATTATTGTTATTTGTAGAAATAGTTATTCAGACAATAACATGCAGATGGCGGTTTTGTAGAGTACCTATGAACACAAGAGTCAATTAGGCCATGAACACTACAACAATAGGTGCCGTCAGCTGGATGTCGTTTGACTCCTTCCTTGCAGCGCAAGCACCCATTGTACCACCATCTGGGGGAGCTGTCTATTTTGGGTGCGCATTTTTATGTAAATACCAAAAAATCTTGAAAATGAGGTTTTCGAGACTGTTAATTATAATTAATTAAGAATAAAAATGAGTCTCGAAATTGTGACTTCCGGAATTAACTTAAGTAATTAATTAAGCAGACACATGTGAATAATAGTCTCAAAATACCATTTTCGAAACTTACTTAAAAATGACTAATCGCGTAATTAAGTTCATTGTCTCGAAAATGTCATTTTCGAAATATGATTGTCCTGAAAATACCATTTCTAAATCATGTATATATATTTACTACGGCCAAAATCTCTAATTTAAGTCGACCTATTAAGGTTTAAGTGTATATTTATAATTTCTCGGTCTATTTTGATCACGGCTGCTTTGCACTTGTATATTTTATGCTTCAAAAGTAAGTCGATAGGGAATTGGCGGGGTATTTTCTTTTGAAATTAAGGGAATTGGCGGTTTGGTATATGTTTTATGGTTAATTCCGAGTTTTTTTTGAAGTTGGGTTAATTCTGAGTTTACAATTAATGATACATGATGAACTGTTCTTTAACGTGTGTTCTTGCTAACTTATTAGAAAAAAAGTATGTTCTCGCTTAATTTTGGAGTTAAGATATTGTTATGTACAGGTATGATATTGTTATGTTATTTTGGCTTTTTCTTTGTATATATATATATATTTTAAGTTAGGAGGGTTCAAATTATTTATTCTTTTTTTTTCTTTTGAAGTTAAATTATTTATTCTTATTTCGTCCTTATTCGATGAGAGAAATACTGCTCCGTAGACGATCAGGAAAAAAAAAATACTGTTTCGTGACAAATCTTGAATTGCATTTTTGGGGCTTAAAATACTGTTCATATTCAATTGTTCGCTCGAGTTGGTTCGTAAAAATGTCGTTTATGTACAGTTCATTTTTAAATACGATCGTATGCGAACGGACAAATTGTGCTCACTTTTTTATGAAAAAAATGAACATGAACGAACACAATTTATTCCGAGTAATTCTTAAGTGGGAACTTCCTAACACGTCATCACTTAGGATATGCATATCATTAATTGACAAGTGTACAATTTAAAAAATTGGCCAATCATTAAAAGAGGGGAACATGTTATTTAACATGCATCGATGGCAAAAGGTGATTGACATGTCTAAGGTGAGAAATTCCTACCCAAAATTTTTTCTTTATCTTCATATTCAATTTGTTTTAGTTAATGAGAACATGAACGAAAATAAACAAAAAATAAAGAGAAAATATGAACATATACGAATAATGAACAATATTTTGTTCAGTTCATTTTTATTCGGTTCGTATTTACTCATGTTCGTTCATTTACTTCCCCTAGACCTACATAATATTAAAAAAATATAAAGTTCTTAGGGCCTAAACAAAGGAAAGGTCCAAAAATGGGCCTCAATGTCTTGCAAAGGTCCGATAAGCTTTTAAATTACCCATCTGTATTAAAACTAATCAAACAATAAAAATCAAATCAAACATGGCGGCTGAGCAGTCCACTTTCAATAAAGAATTAAGATTGAGGGATGGCCATGATTGGCTGCTATGAACAGTAACTCTTCACCCAAATTAGAGTTTGTATTGTTTGATAATTTAATGGTGATAATAGTTATTCCATATAATATTAAAATTCTAGAGTACCACA
Source organism: Rutidosis leptorrhynchoides (assembly GCF_046630445.1). Classification (NCBI taxonomy): domain Eukaryota; kingdom Viridiplantae; phylum Streptophyta; class Magnoliopsida; order Asterales; family Asteraceae; genus Rutidosis; species Rutidosis leptorrhynchoides. Next base: position 11,614 of record NW_027266874.1, on the reverse strand, counting down.
TAAGAATTATAGATCTTATTAAAAAGTCGATTTGGCATCCTAATTAAGCATCATTTTAAAGATGACTTGTCAAGATTTTATAATAAGGCTTCTACTGTTATATATAATAAATAAATATGTAAATAGTTACTCCTTAATTAAATTAGTACTCCTTTATTTGTCAATACATGTTTTTTTAATATTTGGCATATAGAATTAGGCAAATGATGACCAATAATATTTGGACAACTATATCTCTAATGATCAATAACATTTGAAAAGGAATGAGGACCATTTTGTCAAAAATTAAACTTTAAGGATATCATTGTCATAACTCGAAACATTTTCCAAATTTGATCTCCTCCTCCGTCAACACCATTCCGCCGCCGATCTCTACAACTGGACGAGTCCAAACTCCTTACTCCCATGAGTTCCGCATCAAATCGTGTTCCCGACTTGGCAAGAATCGATCGACGACCGCACCCGCCACTGGAAATAATATGAAACGATCCGGATTGAGCGCATACCGCGTCGAGAATCGAAGAAGGAACGACGACGATGACAAAACGTTGACAAGAGAATTCGTGGTCGTAGAACGTAGATTTAGACAAATTTAAAATTTCGAAACCGAGTCTTAAAACGTAGATCTAGACTCAATGAGTTGAAACTAGAAAAAACCAACACCACCATCGTGTTCAGAGCGTCGAAACGACTGGACAATGAAATATTCACCGAAATCGGTGACGTCTGACGGCCAACCACCATCGGCGGCCACAGAATCCGGCAAAGATGAAGTATAGATTGAAGTGACATGGAAAATATGTTTGAATTTGGATATATCTTTGTATAAGGGTAGAATGGAAAAAACAACACCTTTTTATCTAAAATATGTTAAAAATACATCTTTTTTCAGACAAAAATTTAAGTCTAAAATATCACGTATTGGCAGACGGACGAAGTAGTACTTTTTTTTAGAAGGAAAGTAACCCGATTTCATTTCTTTATAATGATAAAGTCCTTAAATAAATTGATTTGGATCATTGGATTGCAGATTTTCCGATAATCGCAAGAGCTTAGATCCAAATCAATATATTGTAATGGATTGAGATATAAAAAGCCTTGATTGAAAATTAAATCTTCGCAAGGAAAAAGCCAGATATACAGGGAAGAAAGCCGGATAAACCGGATAATAGAATTAAAACTAAAATTACATAAAATCCATCCCTTAGATCTATATCTATCAACTACTAGTTTTCCTTCTAGTCGATCCAACATTCCGATCCGATCTACGACAAGAACAATCTTGGTAAAGCCGTCCCAAAACACCATATTTGATGCCAAAGTAGATCTACTTTGAAAGAGGTGCGTCTGGAGCCTATGGGGACCTAGATACTTCATGAGAAGCCATCGACCATCTTTTTCAAAATAAAGCCGCCCTCCCGTCTGATCTACCAATGAAGAGACGAGATGGAGAAAATTTGACACGAGGACATTTGAAAATCGACCATGTAGTATGATAGATCTGGAGGAATTAAACCTAAAATACAAAGAAAACATAAGGATTAAAGCAAGCACCTCACCGCCGACTATGGCGGTCGACGGTAGGGTTGATTCAAGTTTTTTTTTTCTCTCTTTAAACTTTCTCTCGCTTCACGAACAGTCTTTCAAATGATTGTTCATCGAATATTGAAACAGCTAATGCCTATTGAACATTAACAAGTCAGTGGGTCCGTCCGTTGGACAGAAAGTACGTACCTTTAGAAATTAATAATTTAAATATATCATATAAAAAATTATATAATAAATATTTGTACCAAACATTATTAAATTTATGTCAAATATTATATAAAAAGAAATTATTTTAACTCTATATCAATTATAATTATTTTGATTTTGATTTTATTTCAAAATCTATAATCCTAAAATTAAAAATTTATTTTGTTTTCGAAAATAATAAACATAGCAAAAAGTAAAATGTACATATCAAGGTTTGATTTCAGAATAAAATTTATAATTACATCTAATCAATTTAGTTGTTCCTATTGTTTGAAAAATAAGATAAGCTTATTTTAATTAAGAATAGAAAAAAAATTATACCTGATTTTTGCTAAAAAAAATTAGAAGACATAATATATATTATACTTTGATTAGGAATATATATTTTTTTTAATAATATGCTTGTTTGAATGAAAAAAAAATAATGAATTTTAATTAGAAAAAATTATTTAATTATTTAAAAAATAAGATATGTCCATTTTAATTAAGAATATGAAAAAATTATAGTGGATTTTTATTAGGAATAATAGTTTAATAAAAAATTAGAAAAAATAATATACATTATAATTTGATTAGGAATATATTTTTTTTTAATAAAATACACGTTTGAATAGGAAAAAAAGAAAGCATGCCCGTTTTAATTAAGTGTGGCACCCACCTCCGACCCCACCTTAACGAGGATCGAGAATGGTGCCCGCCATTTAAAGCAAAAAATCCATTTTAAACATTTCAAAGTTTAATTAATGTAAATATTTTTTAGAACAAACATAAATTTTTGTTAAACGTTACTTTTTCGTCGAACCCATTTAGTGGAAAACCGTTAGTCTACCGTCAACCCTTTACTACGGGCGCAAAAAAGTACTCCAGCTAATATTGTAGATATACTAGGGGAGTCGTATCCTCTGATCAGACTGTCAACATGGGGTCACAAGGACCAAGTACTCATTACGGATTGGGTCGCCAGAAAGTCGACCGAATCCCATCATCAATAAAACATTCATTCATTGGGTTCGCATTTATATAATAAAGCAAAACTGGCTTTTCATTAATCATTCATCGTAAAGCAAAAACTTGCTTTTAAATCAGAAGCAAAGCGAAACTTTGCTTTAGGGTTTGTGAAGGTTCTCTCCAGTTTTTAAAACTATAATACATATCTATGCCATACATTTAAATAAATCATAAAACAATGAGATACTCGGAAATCATTTATATGACATAGTAATATATATATATGTTTCATAAAGCATCAACATATGTTCATAGGGAAAATGAAAGAAACACTCACCTCAATAGCTCCTCGATTCGTCCTCGTATTAGTATCGTCACGATCTATCGACCTATCGAGATAGCGATTATTAATATCAAACGTACTTACGCTTATTGGAAAGATTACACGAATTAAATTCTACGCATCATACTCGTCGTGATAATTCTAATTTAAATTTAAAACTTTTATCTATTTCATTCTATATTAATCTATCTTACAATCATTTCCTTTATAATGAATTTCTTTAGTTCATTTATTCAATTAAATATTTTTATAATAGAAAAATATTTAAAAAATTCACATAATATTTCAAATGATTTAAAATAATATACTATCATTTTTCCATAACTTTCTACACTGAATTATTTCTTTAAATAATTTTGAAAACACTTAGTTACATTTAAATCATTTCTTTAACTTTAATTAACTCAAAAATCAAAATAAAATAAATCTGATCTCCAATAAATCCAAATTTTACATATTTATGTTCAGAATCATATAATTAATCTACTGTAATAATTTGGTAGGTTCGGGACCAATAAAAATGATTATATTAGGTTCGGAAGATAAAAATATTACTTTTAGGGTTTCAGTTTAGGGTCGGAAATATTGGTTTTGGCCCTGAACCAGATTGATTTGAAATGAACCAGACTGAACCAATTTTAAAAATAGATAATATTTTAACCATTGATCAAAATCTGATCGGATTAAATCACGTTGGTAAACTTGTAAATATTTTAAAAATCAAGGGTAAAAAGTCTTTTAACACTAAAAGGGTAAAACAGACTTTTGACATTAAACCGGTTTGATCTGTAATAAAAAAGATTGAACCAAATCGGTTCAATCACTCGTCTTCAACCTCACGACGAGACACTCTCTCTCTCTTCTTCAATGTGACACCCATCCACCTATTGAAAAGTTTGCAATATCATTGATAAATAAACAATCTATCATAAAAACTGTGAAGTGGTATTCCTTACTCCAATGTGACATCCATCCACCCACCATAAATTTCATGTATGAAAATATAAAAAACATATTTAATTATAATATTAACACTGATTAATTTGATTATAATAGCACAATCACGAAAGTAAAAAATTGAGTTATATAAGATGTATCAAATAGTTTACATATATAAATTTAAATATTTAGTTTGATTTTCTAAACTAGATAACATGTTAGAAATTTTTAGAATTAAACTTGATTTAAAGATAACTTACTAGATTTCAAAAACTTAAAAATAACAATAACTTACTATGTAATTAAATTAAGAAAAGTACAAATACAACATTAATTAATAAAAATATTAAATTAATTTATTTAATATTATGAAAATAATTAAACATTAGTTTGATTTTGCCAATTATGTTCTATCAATAAAATAATTAAACATTATCTTAATATATTAAAGTATAATATATATATTTAATAATTCACTTATTATGTATTATTCGATCTGTGTCAATGTATTATTGGATATGTATAAGGTGAGAGACACCAAACTAGTTGGATCTTACATTGTGGGTAGATGATCTTTATGGTTTTATTTAATAAAAAATCATCTTGGGTGTGCCACGTGGCGTGGGTGAGTGTTGGGGATGGCCTTAATTTTACCTCCAAGTTATTCGTAATCCAGTTCACTAAAAATGCAAATGATCATGTGTAACTATTTTCCACGGACGACCACCAACCTCAGTACGTTTCTATGGGCCCCGCTCCCGACCGCCTTGATCCGATTGAAAACGGCGCCGACTTATCGTTACTTAATCTTTAACTTAACTTTAATTTATCATCTATAAAACATAATGTCATACTTAATTAAAACATTAGACCGAGTTCATAACAAACATAGTTATACACTTAAAGTCTTGCGGAAATAAGTACATAAATATTCGAAATACATCATACTTAAGGAAAATTTAGAGGAAGGAGTCCTATTGCCGTAGAGCCCGCCTTATGCTATCGTCCTTGGCTACTCTGATCGAAAATCACCTAATCAACCTGAAGAGAAAGAAAATAGATTTTCGAAAACGTAAGCTATAATGTTTAGTGAGGTTTTTATTGAAAATATTTCTTTGAAACATTTCTTTGAAACATCTTTGTGAAAAACTTGAATTCATAAATATTACAAAACTTATAATTCCGCGAAAACATTATAAAACTTATAATTCCCAAAAAACAATATAATCTTATAATTCCTCGAAATCATCATAGAAACTTATCGAACCCCTTTCAGTGAAAAATATTAGGAACTATAATAGGAGCGACCTATTATAGTATCCTAATAACCTCGAGAATACTACTATGGGGAACCCACCGTAGTATCCTAAACCTCGACACCCGCCACCAAGGGTGTAAATAATCAAAACTCCACTAGATGAACTAATAGATGTCGTACCCTCTGATCAGACCATCACCATGGGGTCACAAGGACCAAGTACTATTGGATTGATCGCCACAAAGTCGACCGAATCCCCCTCGAAGAAAACATCTGTATTGGGCTCGTGTATATATATATATATATAATATAGCAATACTTGCTCTAAACCTCGTCGTTAAGAGTAATTGTAAACCTCGCTGTTACGTTGTTGAAAGTTCTCTTCAGTTTTCTAAAGTATAATAGTAACTACGCCGTATATTTTAAATAACTCATAAACCTCGATGTAGTCATAAATTACGGCATAGTAGTATATATATATATTTCATAAAACATGAACATACTTCCATAATGAAAAAGAAAGTAACACTCACAGTATTTTGCTCCTCGAATCATTTCGTCCGTTTAACTTTAACGTCGTGAGTTATCGACCTATCGAAATATCGATTATTAGTTTCGTAAGTTCTAACGCTTAATTGGGAAATTACTTGATTTAAATCCTAATCGTTACTCTCGTCGTAGTAGTTCTAATTTTTATTATAACTAATTATTCTTTCAATTTATTCTATGTTGGTAATTATCTTAAGGTCAATTATTTTGTTTAATTATTTAATTAACATTATATATAATAGAATAAATATTATAAAAATTACATAATATTTCAAATGGTTGAAAATAATATTCTGATATTTTTAAATAATTTTACAAGTTCAAATATGACTTTTAAATTTTTTTTTTTAAACACTTAATTATATTTAAATCATTTCTTTAAACCTTATTTAACTCAGAAATTAAAATAAATTAAATATGACTTCTAAAAGTTTTCAATTTTTGATATTTTGTAGAAAATAATATTTTTAGCTTACTTTAAAAATTTGAATATATTTGGACCATAGAAATGATTTTCTTTGGTTCGGAAAATAAAATAGGTTCGGTTTGTATAAAATTACCAAAATAATCCTTGGTTTAAAACTGACGCGTTGGTATTTTGTAAATACATTTAAAACAGAAGGTTACAATTGACTTTTAACACTAGAGCGGAAGATTTAAAATCAAATCGAAGTAATCAGGTAAAACCAAACCGAATTAAATCGCGTTAAACCGAAAGAACCGATTTTGTACTTTAAAAAGACAATTAAACCATTGAATTTTATTTCGACTGAAAAGTTCACGTTAACATTTTTGTAAATACGTTAAACGTGTAGGGACAGTTTAATCTTTTAACCATAAATTCGATTTTAATTGATTTGCTATAAAGGGACTGGACCGATCGGTCCTGTCATTCCTCCTTCTTCCTCTCTTCTTTCCCGATCTCACTCTGTCACCTTCCTCACTGCTCGACGTCGTCCGTGCCGTTTCCGGCGACGTCAGAGTCCAACCCATATATATAAATACTCGTCTCGACACAAGGATCCTAGTTCCACCATAAATTTCTTCCAATTCCGTCCGTGTAAGTTTTAATTCCGATTTTAGTGAATTAGGGTTCTTAGGCGAATTTGGGGTTTTTGTTTAATTCGAATATATGTTATTCTACCATGCATCCTAGACTTGTTTATGTAAGTTTTAATTAAATTCGAACACTAGTTGAGTTTGAATTTTACCTCGTTCTTACTGTTGATTTTGCGATGTTGGATTTTGGTTGATTGAGGTTGGAGACGGTGAATGGAGGCTTTTTCTTTCTTGGAGCACACTGGAAAATGGCCGGATTTGGACTGAGACTTGAACAGCCACTGGCTCAGTTGACGGATTCGGCTGAGCAGTAGATAAGTCCTCTCTTCCCTCTGTTATTTCATTTACAATTAGGTTTTACTAGGTGGAAATTGGTGTTTGGGCAGTATTGAGACATTTGCATGTTTTTGTTTTCTGTAAAAATGCAATCCTGTACAGTTTTGAGTTGGTGGTCAGAATGTTTGAATGCATATACTGGTTCCTGGTATGATTTGTATATTCACAGTGTTAGGAAAAATAGGTTGCATGTTTGAATTATATTGACAGTTGGTGATTCTAAAATTACCTGTTTAATTTTGATTCCGACTCTGGTTACTACTTGCTGAATTCGAGTTGTTTGATGGTCACTTACTGTTCTGTGCATTGGCCGGATTGCTCTTGTGCATTATGTGATGAGGATGCTTGTTGTTTTCTGCTATCTCAAGGATTCTGGTTGTATCTATATTCTGTTGGAGTTGATTTCATTAGATAGAGTGACTAGCTGTTGTGGAAAATAGCAGTTGAGATTGTTTGGCAGTGTGATGTCTTGGCCGGATGTCTGGTTCTGTGCTTGTGTTATGGTGTTTGTTTTGGTATTCTGGTCTGATTTTTGTGAGTGATTTTATCGGCTAAGTGTGGGAGACTGTCTGAGTGAGGTAGTTATAGATATAAGAGGATGTTTGCATGTGAGAGTATGGGCTGCCGAATTTTAAGATAAGTTGTCTAATATGCAGCTGTGGTGTTTAATATTTGATAGGCTTGTTTTGTTGTGCAGGGGTGGTCTCGAGGAAAGCTGTTTTTCCTGGTTTTTAGGCAGCTGAGCGGCTGCCTTGTTTTAAGGCTGCTAATGATTCTGTTTTTGGGCTGCCGGCTGTGTAGTAGTATAGGTGGTGTTAGTTTAATTAATTTATAGTACTTAGAAGGTATAATGTACAGTACTTGACATATCTTTGTCACGTGTTCTCAGAGTTAATTAGTAGTATGTGTAATATTTCATAATGTGTAGTAATTTCTTGTAACTTATTTTATGTTTAAGTTGTCAAGGTTTTTAATGAATGGTAAAATTTCTCTAAACTACATGTTTAGATTAATCTCCTCATATATTTGCTTAATTGATATAATTCAATTCCCTCAAATTGATTTCAACTATCACTTAAGAATTTATACTCGTCACGTAAGCAACGTATGCTTCAAAAAATCGAAATCATTAAAGATCGAATCTTGTCGCGTGGGTAACGTGCGTAGGAGTCGAATTTTGATTTAACGTAAACCTTGAAATAAAACACGTGCGCCAAAATGATTAAAATTATCACTTTATTGAAAACCATCAACGCGTCGACATCGATTACACGCTGCTCCACACAGCGAATCAGAAGCTGCCACGCGTCGTAGACTCCCTCTCTCCAAAAAATAAACCCGAACCTTTGGAGTCCTGTAACTGCAAATTGGAGCCGATTCATGATATTAATATTAGATACAAAAGTGTAGGTATGCATTTTTACAATCAAATGAGAATCGTTTCATTTTTTCCGACTTCGTATGAATATTTTATGAATTTTCAAAACAAATGACCATATTTGGATTTAAAATCAAGTCTTCCCAATACTTTCTTTGAAAATACAAAATAGTTATCAAACTTTGTTTTGTCATAAGTGCATCCAAACAAATTTGTCAAGAATATCATGTCACTATCTCACTGCTTAAAAAAATCAAACGATAGTCATTTATGTTTATCCTAAAAAATAATTCATAAACTTTAAATCCCGTAACTTAAAATGTTGAAGGGCTACGGCTAACGACATAGGTGATTCGAGAAACAAATACATAGCTAATTTTTTACAAAAGAATTGAAAGTCGTTTTGTAATTCTTCGATTGCATATGAATATATTTTTTTATTCACAACATTTGGGGTCGAAAAATAGCTCGACTGCCTATTATTTTTCGATTTGTGAACCCCAAATAATGATCGAGAATCTTAATCATCTGAGCTACATCAATTGATATATCTCATAAATGAGAATTTAATACTTTAAGCTTCCTCTAAAGGAAGGTTCGTAAAAACAATTTGTCGAGTTCAAGTTATTCTAAATAGTGAAGTAATTTATAATATGCGTATTATTATTTCATAAGTCCATATTATATATTGTTCGACTTGCGTCGTGAATAGCGCGTTGACATGTGGCGCGTTGATCAAATTTCTCCTAAAAATAATTCGAAACTTCGAACCTCCGAAACTACAAATAGAAGCCGGGTCGTGATATTGATATTAGACACAAAGAATGTAGATTTCAATTTTTACAAACAAATAAGAGCCGTTTCATAGTTTTCATATGAAAATAAATATTTATGAATTTTTAAAAAAAAACCTAAGCAAATTTAGACTTAAAAACAAAATTTCCCACAACTTTCTTCTAAAGTGCCGAACAGTCCTCAAAGTTTATTTTCTGATGAGTACGTCCAAACGCCTTTGTCATTAATATCATGTCATTATCTCGCTACTTTAAAATGATCGTATATAGAGCTAAATTTGTAGGAAAATGAAAGTCGCTTCAACATTTTTCTATCCCATATAAATATTCTATTCTTTTTTTAATAAAATTTTGTAGATTTATACTTTTTATTAAGAATGTCACGACCCAAACCCACATCATGACCGGCGTCTTAACCATTCAACCATAGGACTACGACCAGCCTTAAAATTCCAAACCACGTCAAAATATAACCAACGGCAAGGTTCAATAATTACAAATCGACCTCCGACTTAAAACAAAAATTGACATTATAACATGAAGCCCTTAACCATCCCACAAGCCAGAAATCGCAAGTCACACTACTAAGTTCTTCCAACACGGAAATACACTAGATTAAAAAAGTTTACATCGACCATTTACAAAATTAAATGACTGATGTACATGGAGGTATACCAAAAGGAAGATCCTAAGCTCCACGAGCTAGTCCTCGAGTAGACGAGGCTAGAGTACCGAATCTAGTCCTGCAAAATCTGAAAAGAAATATATATTTTTGGATGAGTGGTGGCCATTCAGTAAATACCTAATATAATATAGTAAGCAATATAACCATAGGCAAATAAATTATAATCTCAAATAATCTCCAAAACACTTATAAAAATCGTTTTGAAATCATATCTAAAATCAAAAATCGATTTATCAAATAATCGAAAGAATATTGAATACTCTCAAGATATCAATTTCATAAAGTTTAATTCATCAAAATAAGATCCCATGATAAGTTAATTAAATCACAATATAAATTCGATTTCAAATCTCAATAAATTCATAATTATTTATCATGGTTTAATTTTCATGGCACGTGCTCCCTAGAACATGTCTAGGTAAGAGTAACGACATGCCACCACGTCTTATGGCTTAGGTGCGTAACCTTTGGCCTCACTGTGGGCCCGTCATCATAGCAAGTGACAGGACCCAAAACTAGATAGTTCTATAATCGGTATACGACCATATCCTACACATATGTCAATCCAATCAAGTCTCGAATTTCTCAAAGTAATCATTTTTAAGTCAAATCACGGTTCAAAAATCAATATGAACTCAAAATCATCCTCTTATTTTATTAAATCATCACATATACTTTTAAGTTTTAATAAATTACAGTTGAGTCCTTATTTTTATTTAACTTTTAATATAACGTTATAAAATTCATAACATGTCACAATATGTTACGATTTCGTTTTAATCTAGCATGCGTCTGATCATATGATGAATGCGTGTATGCATGCTATTAAATTAAATTTCTTCGTCTAATAAATTAATAACTCGGGGTGTAATAATTCTCCCCTCCCCTTTAGGATAATTCGTCCTCGAATTAGAGAGTTGTACCTGAACTGGTAGTGAAGAGGAATGGATACTTCTCCCTCATTTCCGCTTCGCTATCCCAAGTGGCCTCTCGAAAAAAATGATTTCTCCAAGCCACTCTAACCATAGGAATGGTCTAAATGTGAAGGACGCGTTCGCTACGCTCAATGATCTTAACCGGTTATTCATGATAAGACATATCCTCATAAAATTCAATCGGCTGATAATCTAGAATGTGCGAAGGATCGGAGATATACTTCCGCAACAAAAAAAATATGGAACAATGGATGCACATGATCAAGCTTCGGAGGTAATGCTAACTGATAAGAAAATACACCGACTCTCCTCAAGATCTCAAACGGACCGATATAACGAGGACTAAGTTTTCCTTTCTTTTCAAATCGCATAATGCCTTTCGAAGGGGAAATTTTAAGAAAGACTTTATCGCCAACCTCAAATTTCAAGTCTTGTCTTCACTGATCCGAATAACTCTTCTGCCTGCTTTGAGCCGCAAGCAACCTTTCACGAATAACGCGATTCGTATCCATAGATTCTTGGATGAAATCTGGTCGACTTTACCTTCACCTGTTTTATCCCATAACAGAGGTGATCTACACTTCCTTCCATAAAAGGCTTCAAAAGGAGACATCTCTATGGAGGAATGATAGTTG